>NC_091132.1:67917105-68207105 GCF_040183065.1 Periplaneta americana | reverse complement strand
ATTCCTTTTTTTTTTCTAGGAATATTTCTGTATTTTTTAAGAAGTACGCCACCTTTCTGTGAGTTGAAAGGCAACTTTTCAATAATGTCAGGTTCAAAACCTTTTGAAAGTTTGTACGCGAATAGGTATTATAAATAAATAGACTTACAAAAATGGAGGTACCCAGACGAGCAGTAGGAAAAATAAAAATGTGCTTTAAATACAACATAAAATGTTTAGCTCTACGTATTACAAGTAATAATTTAATAACTTTCCTAACACTGCATAAGAAACTGACTACTAACTTCTTAACTCATATTTAACTATACTTCGTTCCGTATTAATAGTTCATAGTATTTTGTTGTTTAATTTGTAAATAACTTTTGTATACATGTAACTCTCATCTAAATCAAATTGTTGGATTCTTTGTAAGTTCATGCATATGTATATACACTTTTTGCTGGTTGAGTGGAAGAGAAGGCCTTACGGCCTTAACTCTGCCAGCTAAAATAAATTATTATTATTATTATTATTATTATTATTAATGTCTGACAGGAGATGTGAACATTGTCGGCAGAGGAGGAGAGAAGTATAATTGCTATTCAACCAATGACAGAGATCTCACTCCACATTTGACTTGAAGTTGGGCGATCTGAAGCGTTTTCCCTCCGCCCAACTTCGAGACAATCGTGGAATGAGATCTCTGCCATTGGATGAATAGCAATTATACTTCCCTCCTCCTCTGCCTGTCAGACATTATGGGACAAAGTATAGATAAGTGTGTGTTGTAAACTATGTCTTGTACAGAGCTTTTATTAGTGTTCGGTGTCATCCGAGCGTGACTTCTTACTGTGAGGATTCAAACATAACTTGGTAACTATGGGAACATAATGACGTCATTTCTTCATATTATTTCGCATAATTCTGAGCTCTACGATTGAGTATTGTTTCCTACTCACGTAAGCATAAACATGAAAGTTTCAAACTTCCATGTTAACGTGTAACGGTAATGTTAATGTCAGTGTTTATGTGAATCATTGTGAATGATTCCATTTGGTAACGTGAACGCAAACTTCTGTGTTTGTTACGTTTATGTTTAATTTTCATTGTGAATAGAGTGTTGGTTTGAAATTACGTAAACATAAACATAATCGTTTGGGATTTGTAAACTTTTGTTTTAACGTCTAAAGGAAATGTTAATGACAATGTTCATGTAAATAATTGTGAATGTTCCCATTAAATAAACTGGCTGCAAACTTCTGTAGTTTATGTTTAATTTTCACTGTGAATGGAAATTAATACGTTTCATTTTAAGGGGTTGGGTACAGCTTAAAGCAGTAAAATTTTGGAAATATTCAACATTTTTTCCTCCATTACTGTATCTTTTACAATAATAAAAATTAGTAGGTGTAAAACACTGTCTTTCTGCTATATTTTTACGATTTAAAAAAATTATTTACATTTTTTCTTTCAAAATTCACTTCGCTGTGCAGTGATGAAGCGTTTCCCACATAACTAAAAAGCTATCCAACATTCTATGATGAAATTTCTTATGCGTATTAATGCATTTCATATCTATAATATGATGCAAGATCGCTTCTCTATCTTTGATAGATTGTCTGATAAAAATATATTCATTTTACAAAATGGTCAAATATCAGAATTTTCTTCTAACACAAATTAAAAAAAAATATATAATTTATTTAAAAAATGTAGTTGAAAGAGCATGTTATTGTAAACGTAAGTTTCAGCAATAAAATAAGGGAGAGAGAACATGAAAAAATTAACAAGTTTATGAATTATGAGGGAAACGCTTCATCACTGCACAGTGAACTGCAAATTTTGCATTTTGAAAAAAAATATATATAAATATGTTTTTTAAATCGTAAAAATATTTTTTTCATATAGCAGAAGGACAGTGTTTCACACATAGCAATGTTCATTATTGTACAAGATACAATAATAGAGGAAAAAATGTTGAATATTCCCAAACATGTTACTTCTGTAAGCTGTACCTAACCCCTTAAAAGCGATGCCCTATAAATAAACTGCGCATGTATTATGAATTAATTTTGACGTATGAAAGATAAGGTGCATTTTTTGCGGACACAGATTTTTAAGAATATTAAATTTACGACGTAACCACAATATAAATAATTCTGATCTTCCTCAACCGTATGTCCACCCGACAACTAATCATGTGACGGATAATGTGGCAATCACCAGATCACTGGTAGCGACACATTACAATAGTCATTAGGCTACTAGAATATATAATTTTCTACTTCGTTTATATTTCGATTGTAACATTCTGCTGACATTAATTTAACAATTCAATTTGAAACAAGAATAATTTTGAATATATTATATATTAATAAACCTTTAGTGTTTTCTTTGCAGCGCGAATGATAAAATGAGGACTGAATACATTAGATTTTGTCTCCGTCATCTGCCAAGATGTGCAATTACTTGGCTCCCTAATGTATGAGAAATCTAGCTCAAAGACAAACAGAAAGCAGAGAAAAGAGAGCCGCTAGCACTATGCTGATTTTGTTTTGATTAATTTATAAGCAGCTTTGCTCATATTTCGTGCTCTGACTTGCTAGAATATTCATTGCGAGGCTTCCATTATGGTGTGACTGTGCCGCACGGGTTGCATACTGCGCCTTGCTAACTTCTCCAGTAACCAAGAGTTAGCCTGCCTTCTGCCTTCTGCCTGCGGTTTATCCGCATTGTGAATACTCTGTTTGCCAAAACTCTGCGTCCTGCTCCAGCGCCATTTTAGGAAATTCCTGTATCAATACAGACGGGGTATAATCCCTTCCATCCACATTGCATCATGGGACAAATCAACACTATAATGCACACCAACAATGAATAGTGGTTTCGCAGAGAATTATCTTCCTTCGTGCAATAATATGCTTTGGTGAATTTGTGTTACTGTACGTACTGTAGTGTTGTTCTTCAGAATATGCAATGACTCTGCAGATCTTTCGCTCCATTTCGATGTTATGGACTATTTCACACCACACATGTCCATAATGCTTGTGTCCGTTTTATCTTTAACAGCTGTCGCTATGATGTCTCCGAGTATTTCTTAAATTATCGTGGATTCGTTTACGGGAAAGACGTTCAGTTCATTCACTCTGTTTGCTGTATCAGATTGTAAATAATTCCACACATATTTACCTAGTTACTCAACTGAACAAAATTCTTGCGTAAGTCTCTAAATAATTTGCTTTACATGACCGACCAAGTTCTTTTTTCCCCTCTCACTCTCTCTTTTTTTCCTTTTTTCTTTTATAATCTTGATATTTTACTTAATCGTTTGTATCTGTATGCTATTATATAGTACGTTTTTGCTATTCAACTTTTTATATCTTATAACCTGCATGTATTCTCGTATTAATATAAACTGTATATTCTATCTCTAGTGAATTCGTCATCATCTAAATTTTTTTCTATTCTTATTAAGTATTTCATGTGTCTCTTATTGGTATAATATAGATAGATTTATTCAGCAATATTATACATACAGATGCACTACACCATCGGAATTTTCTCTCAAATCCAATGCACGGGTCTTTTAATTGTACGTGCTGTATAAAAACAAGTCCTACTTTGTAGGTTTCACCCCCTCACCTATGATTAGATACAACCACTCTCCAAAAGAACACACAGATTAATATGAAAATGACACAAACAAAACATATTGTATAATATATCCTAACCTAACTTACAAACAGGCATAAAATTGTATAATTGAATATCCCTTCGTCAATTCGCATCATAAACTTCAACAGCTGAAGTTCTAATCTGTCTCGCCTTCAAGAGGAACAATCCAGTCTTTTGTTCATATTCTCTATTCCGCATGAGGTCAAGACATGCAAGCAACCTCTATTCTGACTTAGCATCGAAGGTGGTATATATTTTCTCCGGATATGTTCCGTTTCGACACACTGGGATAAAATGTGTCTCCAGGAGTCCTTTTCCCCACACAAAGGACAGAGGCGCTCTCCTTCTTCGGTGACAATTTTATTACCCTTCCATGCCCCCAATCTTAGCCACGCTAAATCTGCTCTACTGTCTTTGTTACAAGAATTATAATATATGTAACTGTCGACTTTACCTCGAGCAGTTTATGTCTTATAAATTGTATATAATTTCCTTTATATTATATAACTGATCTTGATTACCTATATGTAATTTTCTACTTTATTTTATGTAGCCTAATCTCTAACGTACCGTATCTTCTTTTGTGTTTTTTGTATTCTACTTATGTCTTTTATGTAGCCTATATTATTCAAACCTAGTTGAGTGGAAGAGAAGGCCTTATGGCTTTAACTCTTCCAGGCAAAATAAAAATACCACTACCACCACCACCAGTCATCAATGGAATGTAAAAAATCAATTTGAATGAAAAAATGAATAGGAGAGCCTATGATTATAATATACTAATTATCGCTCATAACCGGCAGTTTTTTTTTTTGGTGGAATCATTAGTAACCAACATTACAATAGTAAAAGGTATCGACTTGCAGTGATTTATACAACAAAAATGGTTGACCGATCGAAAAAGGTATAGAAAGTAATTAGAAGTGCAAAGCCTCGTGAGTTTAAATAAATTATTTCTTGCTTATTTTGAATGGGTTTGTATAATTTATTCCACAATTATGAATGATCTACCTGCAATTGTATTTCAGTTGCTTCTTTATATTAAGTTCATAATTTTAACTTATTGCTCGTCACGTAATAAAAATTAAGTATTAATTTTTCTATCTGTATATAAATTACATCAGTTTTAATCAAGCTCTCAAGGTGAACTGCTGTTCGTAAGTCGACATCGTGTCAAATTATATTGAAATGCAAACCTCCAGCATATAGCAAGCACAAATAGCAGATCACTGCGACGTAGTAATATACAGAGTGGTCTATGACATTCTCTACGGCACTCGGCGACAAGCGGGCCCGGTGTCAGTGAATGGGGTCCGCTACAGTCTTTCGCTCTCTGTCCCTGCCTTCAAGGACACAGCACATGGTCACATTGCAACTGATGGCTTCTGTTCAGTTGCCTATGAGCTCTGTTGATGTTTGTATTGATGTACGTACGTCTTGGTTGAAGATTGAAAATTGTGGCTTAATATGGTATCACAAAAGTTTACATTACAACAAAGAATTTATCTAGTCGAGTGTTACTTGATAACGAAGAATTGTGGAACAGTGCGACGACGTTTTGCAACGCAATTTCCTGGTGTTCCCATTTCACATAGGACGACTATATTAAATCTCGTAAAAAGGTTTAGAGAAACGGGGTCAGTTCTGAATAAATGTGGGAAGAAAAACTCGAAGAGATAGGAGAAAGGTTAGAACATTCTCCTCGAAAATCTCTCCGCCTTCTCTCAAAAGAAACGAGTGTTTCGAAAACCACAGCATTTAGAACCACTAAAATTCTTAAATTTAAGCACTACAGAGTGACAATAGTGCATGAATTACAGCATAGAGATAACGTGAGTCGTGTGAATTTTTGTAACTGGATTGTACAAAGTGTTGCCGATGGTGTTGTGGATCCTACAGTAACTATTTTCACAGTTGAAGCATGATTTCACCTACATGGCCATGTTATAATGCAAAACAAAGACTCTGGAGTACAGAAAATCCTCATCTCATTCATGAAACTCCTTTACATGATGAGAAGGTTGGCGTAAGGTGAGCTGTAACTGCACATAGTTTCAAAATTGTAGAGTTACTTTAATATGTTTAACTTTTCCGAAAAAAGGTCATACGTGGAAATTGTAGCTTACAAAATACACGCTTAAACTAGTTTTTTTTATTAGGAAATAAATTTGATTACTCATATAAGAATATATCTTGACATAAACGCACTGCATACAAGTAAGGGGTTCCATTTCCTGTTTGTAAGTTTGAGAGAGCGTACCCAGTTAAGCACGGTCTGCATATAGGAAACAAGGACAAACAATTTAAGAAGATACCGCGAGCGCAAAGCACACGGGGAACTTCAGGGACAGATGGTGCTTGCCACGTTGCGTGTTTACAGGAGCAACTCTCAAGAGAGGCCAGACGCTGCGGCTACAGCAGCTCATTCCAAGTCAAATGTATGCAGAATCTATCCAAGAAGGGGGTCGATCAGCCACATTTCGAGGGAATTATCAATGCGAATGCATCCGCCGTGACTTTCCAGTTTGAAAACCTTTTGATCCGCGAGGAGGACGGATGTGTCGGAGGGGGATGGTGAGGGTGAGAAAGAAAGAGGAGTTTCTTTGTATCCTAAAAACGATGTAGGAAAATCTGCTAGATGTTTTCTTTTCCCTCTCTCTCTCTCGGCCTGCGTAGCCGTGAGCGCCTGGAATAGAGCTGTCACGCTTACGTGACAGTAGCCGGATCCAGAAACATCTGGGGTGACGTGGAAGGATTACCCTCCGGGTCTTCTTCACTAGCTGTGGGAATCTGGAGGCGTCTTCACGCTGAAATGGATTTTCTTTCTTAAGAAAAATAAATCTTTTTTTTTTATATTTTTTGCTCTTTGGTTCGTCTCTGGGCTTCGTCTTAGAGTCTCTTCTTTTTTCTTAGTGAGAAATTCAAAGCTAAATTGAGTTAAAGAACTCGGAAAACACACAAATGTCTCGCAGCGGAATGTGACACAACTTATACTTTTATGCAAAGTGGCTTGTGAGTAATTCGAACAGGATTTCCGTAATAGTAGACAGAAAAAAAAACTCCTCTTTCATAATTCACGAGTCCCGGCGTGCAAGCAAGAGAGCTCAGTCTCCTCACTCTACCCTTTTAAGTATTCGCGAAGCTCCGCTCAAGGGACACATTAGACCCAGGTGCGGACGTTTTGTCTTAATCCGTCAAATGACGTTATAATTACGTCACCCGTACATTAGCTGTTTCGTCCTCTGTAAAATATGTTTTTATAAGACTCGCAAGCGAAGAGGGATATATTGAAATATCTGCTACAACCCCTCTTACTCTAATGAGCCCTAAATATAGGATACAATATTAGTCTCATTAAGTACAAAACCCAGGCGTGTTACATGCAGATGTTTAGGTACAGATCTGACACCTGGTAGCCGTGGTCAAAGTTGGAATCTCGCCCAGAAAAGGTTTGCTGATGCTTATAATGTAGATAGGTATAGGTACAATTTATTAAATTATCACACTAGACCAGGCATGTCAAAGTGAACCACAGATGGCATAGCCGTGGTCCGATGATTGACAGCTCAGCAAAGAGTTCGATTTCTCGAAGTTAAGTTGCTAATCTCTTCTCATAATAAACACACTAAAAACATTGGTTGTATTCTGTTTCAAATGATAAAGATTTTTTGTTTTTGTTTTACTATATTTGATAAAAGTGTATCATTAATGTAATGTTATAGGCTAATACAATTTTCTAGTGGAAGCAAAAAGTGCAACCTTGGAATTTGTGAAGATCGAAAGTTTTTTTTATTTTCTCTTTCTTTTTTTTCTTTTAGTTTTCAAGTACAATTACGTGCTGTAAAATATTTACAAACGAATTGGATATTTTCTTGTGCGTTATTTGAAGTGAGAGGTAATGTAATTTCAGTGATTTAAAAATCGAATGTATACAATGGAGGGAGAAAGGAACTGGCCACCCTACCCCATTATCTTTTGGCCTTGTTGTCTCATAAGTGGTGCTTTTTGGTATCACTTGTGAGGTTCAGATCTGTCTTCGGACAGTTCACTAAACAACAACTGTATAATTTATGTGTTCAATTTCTATAGTTTTTTGTGGGCTTAGTTTTGATTGTTTGTGTGTGTGTTAAGACTTTATGAATTATGTGTTCAGTTTGTATATTTTCGTGGTGTTTAGTTTGTATAATTTATGTGTTTAGTCTGTATAGTTTTTCGTGTTAGTTTCTTCAGTGTGTTTATGTGGTTAGATTCTAAATGTATAGTGTAAGCTCCCTTGGACTGGCTCCCCAAGTGTAGTAGACCTTCAGCTCGCCCTACACTACTGTACGAGGCCGTTGCCCTTATGGGATTTCAGGCTTTTCATATTTCATATATATATATATATATATATATATATATATATATATATACACACACACATACAGGATGTAAAGGGAATAAGTTCCGTCCTTTTCACAGTCGTCGGGAACGGTCTACAGGATCAAAAAATGAGCATACAACATAGGCTCAAAACTTGATAGTTTTTCCAGGAAAAAAATATTTCTTCTCTTATTTTATTCGCGTTATACTGCTTATATCGTTAGTAAAATTACAAAAACAATTACATCAGTAAGTATACCTAGCAAAGAGTTAATATTAGTTTAAATAAATATTTGTGCCTTCTATTACGTTTTCTTGAAAATAAATAAAATTGCATACTTAAATTTGTTAATATTCTGACGTGAGAGACTTGGCAACGTGTTCAACAGGCAGTACTCTGCACAGACGTACGTACATGTCAGCTGAGTTCAAGCTCCCTGTCCACAGGTCTACTGTCGAGCGGATGACAGTTCGGTACCAGGTATTCGATAAACAACTTACAATGTCATTCAGAGTTTAGGAATATCATATGTTAGTAATTTATGGAGAAAGTCGTCGTAATTCATGTGAGGCAAGAAGATGTACCGTCAATGTTTTTCGCAATGAAGGTTGCCTAATCGGCGAACTTTTGTAGCGGTTTCTCAACGATTAGAAATAGGAGTCTTTTACCTAATTTTGAAAATCTCACAAACAGAAATTTCTTTAAAAATGTTACTGCTTTATGGAAGCGGGAGAGATTAAAATGTTGCATTAAAAAAAAGTTCGTGTGATTTTGTGCAGTAACCAATATTGATTATTTTTTACACGTACAATAAAAATAGACCAATACTGTCAATACTGTTAAATAAAATGGAAATTTACCATAAAGTTCTATTAATGAGATTGAAAGTTTGTATTTTCTGTTCGTTTTATGTAAACAGCGGTCCGCCCCTGCATTAGAACAGAGCATCTGTTTTATACTGGTATGTCTATACCCGCTTGAGCTGTACTGTGTACTTTTAAACTCTCTCCTCCTCATCCAGCAACGTAGCCAAACGCCTAATATTGCAAACTTTAATAATTGGTTAAATATTGCAATTAGAAAAAATTGTGAGAACATTTTTTCTTCCTTATGACACGAACAATCATCATTTGGGCCCTTATACCCCTTACACCCTGTATATGGAACTAAAAAATTCGAATTAGTTGAATGAGTGGACAAAACAACGCACGAGTAATTTTCATACAAGCTTTGTGCTAGCAGCCTGAAGACCGACACGTGGTTACCCCACATTAGAGTTTACAGAAGCTATTGCAATTACAATATGAGCGGAACATCAATTGCGTTAAACACTAAAAAGGAGGATCAATGGTTTTTGCCGTACCCCTCTAATCTGACACGATGTATCGTTGCCAGAAGTTTCACCGCTACTATCCCTTCCTTTTGAATACTCCAGAATTCAATGCATGTACACAGAGCAGCCAAGTGACGGAACAATGTTGCAGCAGCAAGATGAAGCGCTGCAGCATCCAATGCAGCAAGCATTCAGTTGCAACAAAGCAGGAGAGGCTCAAAGCCGGTATGTCACATATGTAACGCAATAATGACTACAATGGCGTTCATTTCAATGTATGGATGATTAAGCCCTGAGTAGCCACACAGGAATGTTTGGCGCGGTGTGCCATAATCAGTAGCTAATATCTCGTTTCTAATTTTAAATGAGAACCGTTTCTAGCGCTAACAAGGTAGTTTTGGTCTACTTGCTCGTGTCCAGGGTTTAGCAATATCAACTACCAATTGCCTCTGGCCGTGTAATGCAGGGCAATTAATGTGACATACGAGGTTAATGGGACATCAAGGACTACGTCACAGCGTTTAGCCATCAAATGTGCTTCATTATACAAAACATGTAGCTACAGGCAACGAAATATATAAATAAACGAATTAATTGGAAGACTTTCAGTCGGTATAATCTATCGCACACAGAATGGGCTTGTAAATTAGGGCTGCTAACCGTGTTCACTATGGGGTATAGAGTGTATTTAAGGTAGATTACCCATACTTTAAAAAAATTAACAAGTTCCATACATGTAGCTGTGCAGAGGTGGAGCTTGGCATCTATTCAAGTTTTGTAATTATCTGAACATAGCTCCAGAGTGGTATTTTGTGAACAATTTCCAAACTGTACTTAATATATTATACTTAAACAACAAAAAACATAAGAGCATCGAAATTAATGAAAATATAATAACGAATTACAAGAATATGCACAGAGTTGGAGTTGGTAATATGGTCAATATTACAATAGTACATTATGCAACGAGCCTACAATGATAGTAATTAAGGGCCCTATTCATAGACATTTTTAGTGCGGGCTTTCGGTGGATGATCAGCGAACTAACGTTTTTCGTATTCATAAACCAGTGCCAGAGATATTATATGATATGAATCCTGTTTAGCACGCTCGTAGCCCGGGCTAGCGAAATGTCTATGAATAGCACCCTAAGAAGCGACTATGGATGTTCATAATTTTCATACGAGCTTCTTAATTACCATTATAGGCGAGTTTCATACGACTTTTTATGCTCGACCATATTTATAACTTGAAATTATTCAGATGTATACATTTTATTTGTATCTGACAAGATCGGAAGTGACCTTGTTCTAGGTCGTGAATTGTGAGATGTGAGCAGACGCGAAAGTATTGATTTTTTCGAGGAACAATAATGTCATTGACCTTGATGTAATCCTGTTAAACTTGATATAACCTTGATTATTGAATTCGACATTGTAAAACGAGATGACAAATTGAATTTATTTGAATATTAGTTACAATTAACGCTAATTATTACAGTAACAGAACATAACCTTCTGCGACAGTATTGGATTTCCAGCCTCCGTGACTTTCCGCTAATTCTCTTTCGATTGCATATCCGAGAATAATCGATACTTGCGGTTTTATAACGGTAGAAAGCTGACTTGTCATTGGCTGAACACCTGTAAGCTGAGTTGTCATTGGCTGAACACCTGTACTTTAATGACATGCATTAAAGGACTGCTACCAGGTGTATAATTACTACATTTCGGCATGGTCGAGCATAAAAAAAAATAAAATTTCAGCTACGACAGATTTGTCTTAACATATTCATTAGGCACATCTGTTACTTAAAATGTATTAAAAGTAGGAAAACAGCAACTGAAAATGTGAAACTACAGTTGAAAGACAGCTGTAAGCTAAGAAAAGATAAAGCAGGGAAGGAAGAAAAGGAGAAAAAATGAAAAGAAAGAAAGAAATAGGAGTAGAAAAAGAATATGGAAAATGGGGAGATGAAGGAGAGAAACAGACGGCAAGAAGAAAAGAGAAAAATGAGAAGGATGATTAAAAGAAAAAAGGCGGCAAGGAAGAGGGCGAGAATAAGTAAATGAATAGGGGAGAGGTATAAGGGAAAAGGGGGAATAGAAGGAAGAAGAGGAGAAAAGGGATGGAAGGAAGAGAAAGAATAGAAGAAAGTGAAGGAATAGAGGAAAAATAAAGAATAGAATAGTGTGAAAGAGTGAAAGACAGTAAAGGCGTAGGAGGAAGGAAAAAAAGGAAGAAAAGAAGGAACAGAAACAATATGAGGAGAAGGAATGGAAAGAAGTGGAAAAATAGAAGAAAGTGGAGAAATAGAAGGAACTGACGAAATAGAAGGAAGTGAGGAAATATAAGGAAGTGAAGAAATAGAAGGAAGTGAAGAAAAGTGAAGAAAGAGAAGAAAGTTAAGCGATAGAAAGTAGCGAAAAATAGAAGGAAATGAAGAAATAGAAGAAAGTGAAACAATAAAAAGCAGCGAAAAATAGAAGGAAGTGAAGAAAAGTGAAGAAATAGAAAGAAGTGAAGAAAGAGAAGAAAGTGAAACAATAGAAAGCAGCGAAAAATAGAAGTGAAGAAATAGAAGTGAAGAAATATTAGGAAGTGAAGAAACAGAAGTGAAAAAATAGAAAGCAGCGAAAAATAAAAGGAAGTGAAGAAATAGAAGGAAGTGAAGAAATAAGGGAAATGGAAAAATAGACGGAATTAAGGGAACAGAAAGAAGTGAAAGAATAGAAGGACGTGAAGAAATAGAAGGTAGAAGAAATAGAAGGAATTAAGGGAACAGAAAGAAGAAAATAAATAGAAGGAAATGAAGAAATAGAAAGAAGTGAATGGAAGTGAAGAAATCGAAGAAAGTGAAGAAATAGAAGGAATTAAGGGAACAGAAAGAAGTAAAAGAATAGAAGAAAGAGAAGAAAGGTAAGGAAGTGAAGAAATAAATGGAGGTGAAGAAATAAAAGTGAAGAAATAAAATAAAGTGAAAGGAAGTGAATAAATAAAGTGAAATGAAGAAATAGACGGAATGAAGGGAATACAAAGAAGTAAAAGAATAGGAAGTGAAAAAAATAGAATAAAGTGAAGAAATAGAAAATATTGGATAAGAAATAGAAGGAAGGATTAGAAGGAAAACTATAAAGAAACAAAACGAGTAGAAGAAAGGAGAGCAGAATATAAAAGAAATGAATAGAAGAATGAGGAGAAATAGAACAAACAGATTGAATAAGAAATATTGGAAAAGGGGAGCAGTAGAACTTGGAAAATAAAGAGTGGAAAGGAAATGACAAGATAAAAGAAGAGAAGAATAGAGAGAAGAGATTAAAAAATAAGGAGGGTAAGAGGGTGAATAAACTGTATTATAAGAAAAATGAGAAGGAAAGAGATAAGAGAAAGACAACAAGAATAAAGAGGAAGAAGACACAGTACTAGACGAAAGATATAAGGAAAATTGAACAACAAAAGGAGGAAAGATAGAGCATAGTAGAGAAAATCAGTTGAAGAGTAGGAGAAACAGAAGGAAGATGAGAAAAACATGTAAGGTAATAGTCTGAGAATGAAGAAAACGAGCTTTTATTGAAAAACACGCTATTTTGCTTCAAAATCGTTTAGCATTATACTTGAACCCAGTGAATATATATTGTACATTCTTTTACGCAGAAAATGGTCGTTCTCCTGTAGCGTGAATTTGTCCAAGTGTCGTGCGTGTAAACACAGCAGATGCCCGAGCTATTCCGAGGAGGAACTTACAGAGTATTCCGAATCTCACCGAACCGGTGGACAACAATGACGTCACGCTGCAGCGGAATAGGAACAAAACTGCTGGAAGGTTCGATGGCTATAATGGCGGCTGTACAAGTTGTTGTCTGTGCTACGCTAGCAAGATTTTGCGAAATTTCCGTACTGTCATCTCGTTCAAAGAAAAGAGAGCCTAACAATTTATTTCTTGAACCAGTAGTAATAACTGGTCCGTTGACATGTTCGCTCATAAGCCATTAACATATTGTTTTTACGTTGTGCTCATTACAAACAATACAGCAGAACATACCGCCATGACACAACAGTGTACGATGTCATTCGTCTGCTAATTCCCGCCGTATACAAGAACGAATCAGATTCACTGATGGTGGCTGATGGAGACTGCCACCACCTCTGCAAGCTGATGGAACCGGTGCGACACTGGTAGAGCATCATTGACGTCATCATTGAAATTCGGAACACCGTGATGCCATCAGATTGCTCAGCGCTGAGATTCGGAATACGCTCATAGTCTCTGAACAGCTTCCATTTTCCCTGTCAAAGGGTGTACAGGCCATTCGTTATCTCGTGAAACCAAACTGCACGTCAGGGGAAGAAGAATGAGGACTGAGAAGCTTCCCTCTCTCGCTACGCTTCTGCTTGTAGCCAGCGAGCTCACTTACCCCCTACCATAAGGTTCTTGCTATATGCTACGACGTACGCAACCATTTGGTTTCACTAGATAACGCTTGACCTATAGTCTACATTACTTAATCGATGAAAGCTATGGCGTAAGTTTGCAAATTTGGAAGAAATAAAGTTTAACTGCATTTTGTTTCATTTCCATTTGTCCTAAATGATAACAAAGAATGTTCTTATTTGTTGATTACAGCTTTTAAATACTCTTTAACAACCTTAGAGTTACTGAAAAAGCTAGGATGATTTGAATTGGAGATAAACTCGCTCTCCAATTTTGTCGTTCGCGGATTTTGGGAAGAAAATCAATTAGATGAACTCCTGCTAGGAACAAATGCAGACGGCGATGAAGATAAAGTGTGCCTGCAGATGAAGTAGTTATTAAGTAAATGATAATATCTCTATTCATATCACTACGCGAGACCAAACACGTCAGCATTTCTTCAAAATCGCTATATCATCATTTCATCGCCTTGGAATAGTCTGTTTAGTTGAAAAGGAACGTTACACAAAGAATCAGAATTAAAAGAACTCAGCGTGTGTTCTTTGTGTTCTGTTTATCTTGTGTTGCCTTAAGTAGTGCCTTTACGCAATGCTAATCACATCAAAGAGTTATGACTCTGAGAAGTGTCTAGCTTTAGTCCCATAATCCTCACAGATGGAGATGAAAAACTGTCCAGTGTGACCACTTTGAAGGTAGTTGATGACTATTGAACATCCACTCGTTCACCGTTTCAGGTATCTTGCACAGATTTTCTCTGAACTGGCGGTGTATCGAATTACCTTTGATGTTGGGAACGAAGGGAAAAAAGGGGAATAATAAGGCTACAAGGGTTAAAGTCAGGTTGAAGATCCAACCACAAGAGGCGTCGAGGTTCACGATTACAAAGGTTCTTGTTCAGGTAGAGTGGTTTGATTCAATTAGAGTTTGTCAATCTATACGACAGTGTGAAAGTTACTGGAAATACATGATCCCTGCATCAGTTTAAAACACACCACGTCAATTACAGTCAAGGCAACAGACAATGGAAATTAATGATAAGTAAGAAATGAAGGTTTCACAATTTTTTCTTTCATTTGTAGACTTTTCCGCATTAAGTTTAAGATTTATAAGAAATTCTTGCTTTGTTGAAAGATTCCACTCAAGCAACATACTCGTAGACTAAACGTAAATGTAAAGAATATGAAAGTGACCACAACGAGCAAATAATATAAGAATACATCTGGATTATGTTACGAGAAAAATATCAATACAGGAAATGTTTAATATTTAATTTCACATAAAGAATTCATACCACAAATATATGTTCCATTTAAAAATGCGTATTATGTTATTTAGTCGCTGTTTCCTTCATCATCCTAGAGTTTTCTTTTTAACGAGCAATATTAATAGTCTGTTCTTTCCCATTCGTTGTATGTGGGTACAAATGATGCCCTCATTATTGCAGTCGATCACATACAGAGAGGTTGAATATCTATACTCTTTCACAAATATTATCATTTCTTTCATTTGGGTCTAGGGCATTTTGTAACCGAAAATTTCGTCACCGTTATAGTATGTCATCTATTTTTCGTCATTAGTTTTTTGGTCATCAAATACATTTTGTCATCATGTTTTTTGTCACTGAGGAGATTTTGTCATCGAAGATATTTCGTCATCATACACATTTTGTGATCTTTTTTTAGGCTGGGGGGATTTCGTCACCAAAATAATGCAGAAAATTACATTTAGGCTGTTTTCATTATGAGATCAAAACCATCACTGCATAATTATTTTAATGTTCTGTATTAACGTGGAGTTTGAAGTTGCATACATTCATCCTGTTTTATGGAATTTCACCCAAAATTTCTACTGAAGTTGTGACATATGACACGTAGGTAACCGAGGATATTTTATATTCTATAGGCTTCATACCTATCGACAATTCGTGCAATTCTGTTATCTAAGGACGCGTATTTCTTCGTTTTTTCTGGGTGGAGACTGCCGTGCTTCTAATTTCTCAATGTCCTGATGCCTCCTTGCAGTCTTCTCCTGTAGCAACGAAAGGACATGGTAAAAGGAGGGCTGTGCTCTGTCAATTAAAGTATTGAGACGTCTATGCTACGCTTCGCAAGTATTTGTTGTTCAGGGCAGGTTTTCCCTGGTACGAATGTAACAATTCCATATATTTGGAGGCACCATGGGCTGCTGCCTACCTCTGCCACGTCTACGATCCATGACATAATTATCCTCAAAGTAATCAAAGATTGGGGTTAGCTCATCCATAACATTTTATATAGGTATCAGCAAGGGAAGGTAAGTGAAGGCAGGAAAAATTGTGGTGGCGAATAGTGATGAGGAAATTAAATTGGTGACAAAATATGGTAGTGACAAAAATGAATCAGTGGCAAAATGTAATATGTGACGAAATCACAGAGTGACGAAAACAAATCGGTGACAAAAATTCCGGATCCCCTTTCATTTGCTTTCGTTCATGGTTTTAGTCGTTTTACGCAAGCTAGTTCCGCTTCTCCTTCAGTCGTATTAGTAAAGCTACGAAAGGAAATCCTCGTTATGGAACTGTCACATTTCTGAGTCACTCGGAAAAGACGGAAATTTAGCTAAGATATGCCTTATTGGTGTTACTTACGAGGTTCAAATCTGTCTTCGGACAATTGACTAAACAACAACAACAACATCCTGGGTGAAATGAAAATTGGCAATTTCAAGTTACATTTACAAGATGCTATTAAATAATCGAAAAATCGCGAACCAGCTGGTGCAGAAAGAATTGGTATGGAATCATTGACATGCGGATGTTTTCTACTACAAGGAAGAATACCTAATTTATTTGGGCCTAATACCTTCTGAAAAGAATAAGACTCAAGGAAGTCGATGTAATATCTTCAACTAAAAATTAAATCATAATGAATGTATGCGGCAGTGATGTCAAAGCAAGCGCATTTTTCTCACCTTGAACGTCGTGCGCGGGCAGCAAGCGCTAAGTATGGAAAGAGGAAGGGTTGTGTATATGAATAAGCAACCTTTTGGATTAAGAAAACAGTGGTACACAAACTTCAAACGGAACATGAAATTTTATGTCGTTATTTTATATGGCTTCTTTCTGTTTAATATTATCTATATTGTCTGTAAAACAAAAGTACTAACATTGATTTCTTAATATTGCACTTGTGTTTTAAATCTTAATAACATAATAGAGAGTTAAGAAGGAATATCCAATTAAATTCCATAGTAGTATAAAATCATACTGTATTAAGTGGATGAAACACATCATTCATAAAGAAAGTGATATTCCAAAGAAAGAGATTGAGTATGACTTGATAAGTTGGAATTTATATTGATGGTATCTTTAGCCTTACAAAATTAATCAATAAACTAATCAAAACAATATTACAGTACAAGCAAAGTTACCTAGGTACTGTATCTGTTTTAAGTGTAACTAATATTACATAACAAAACTCTTATCGCATTATGCTTTTAAGGTGATATTTGTGAGAAACTTCCTATCATCAGAATATTAAATTATTTTCTCGAAATCTGCTGAAGCTATAGAGCTGACATTTTTACAACACATGGGCACGTATCTTTTGCTTATGATGTAACAGTAGTTGCTTTGTTAATTCATTTCCTTACAAACAATTTCCATGTGAATATTTTCAAAATTTTCAATACACTATCTCCAGTAATACGTATATACGGTATATTAGATTTACGAAAACATTCTGTAAAGCTACTAAATAAATAAGCCTATACCTGAAAATTTCACTTTCCTATACGAAAAGTTGAGAAAATATTTATTTTGAATAAAAAAATCAAATTGTGAAAAATGAGCATTAAAATTAAAACTTACATTCTTATAATGCACTTATACTTCTCAGGCAAATCTAAAAATTAACATGGATACAGTTTTAACAAGTTCTCTTCCCTTTATCTATTGAATCAGTGCTGGCGATCACTGAATATAGCTCGACCAAGGGGCATATACCACCTCTTTCGTCTGTCTCTTTCCTTTCCGCTGTAAAGCGCTCAGGCTCTCCTGGGCTCTAAAGCGCGCGCTTGCTCCTGTGGGCATCAATTGACATGCCTGGTATATGGTGTGGCGTGCGTAAAAATTTTTCAGTGTGATTACAAACAGAATATTAAACATAATATCGGATGATTACTGAAAAACAAATAAAAAATTGTCACGTCCCTTGGCTTACGGAGGAAGAGTAGCAATGAGTTCTATGACCTCCCTGCAGCTGACGTAACCTAATGTTCACTATCGGGACCGAAAATCCGCTGTCTGTTCATAATGTATGTCCGGAATCGATCTCTGGTTGCCTCTGGTGTGAAACCGTCAGCTGAATGTGCTATGGCTCATCCTGGTTAGGTACTAGAAAAGATGATTTCATTACACAATTTCAAAACATCCCGATGTCAATAACTACACCGATATCAAATGGCATCTATTACAAATGACACAATGCCACAGGGCGAGCAAAAAGTGACAGCTTACAGAAACACAGGCCAGATTTATGCAGCCAATCTCACATTCGACTTAAAGGCTCTCAGTTCTAATCAGTCAGAAAATCATTCGTTTATACCACGATAAATTATTTCAATTGTGCAGAAAATATACAAATAAAAAATCAATTTCATATTCAGAACAATGAAATACAACCACGATTACGTCTATGTTTTTCTGAGCCGACTCTTATATCTTTACTCATCAACAAACTCGGAGATTAACAATGCAATATTGAGAGAGTAAATAAGTTTTTTCCATGACGAACGTTTTGCAGATTAACATATCATCGCAATTCGAAATTGAATGCAGATCGCAGATAAAACAGAAAGGGAATTGATACTCATTCTTGGAATTAGTCTATCTCGTACAGTAGGCCTATCGGTTTTTTTAATCTTCATTAATACTCTATGTAGGCCTAGTATAATGTTAGTTGCTTTATTTTTGATAAGAGATTTGATTCGAAAATATAATGACGTGTAAACCAACATTCTGCAAAGCAACATCAGCTAACGGCTCGTTTAGTCTAGCGATTTCAACAACAATTCTGAATTAAATGTTCCGTGCATAACTAGTCGCCGTTGTAACTTTCAATGATAACCTGGGTTACCACATATCCCACCATAGAAGTTTAAACATAGCCATGTTTGAATTCATGAAAATGAAGGTTGTGTGAAAATGCATTCACTTGAATCCGCATTCATGTATTCTAAAGACATAAACACCACTCTCTCTGCCACATGTATATGAACAGGATAACAAATATGCAAATATTAAAGTTCAAAGTTCAATTCAAATTAAAGACAAATGTTCGAGCAGAGCAATAGTAACAAGGGAACTGATTAGTAATGGGTAATATACAAGGTGATTCACAAGGATTTACCGTCCCATACGGAGCTTATTTAGGAAGACATTCTGAGCAAAAATGTCATATAAACATTTATCCTAATCTCAATATTTTCAGAGTTACACTAATTTGAAATTGTTTGCAATATACCAATATTCTTAAGTTTTAAGGGTAAACGAATATTACAGATAAAGATGAACTATTCAGGAGTATCATTTCTTTAATTAGCTGGTGTTCTGAAATTAAAATTGGGTTGTTAAATCGATAGTTGCTTCGTACAGATTTTTTTTTTCTATTTTTAACTACAAAATTACATTTTCTTACGCATTTATCACAACAATTGTTACAAATCTCGCCACTCTTGTAAAGTCCACACCTGTGGAGTAACGGTTAGCGCGTCTAGCCGCGAAACCAGATGGCCCGGGTTCGATTCCCGGTCGGGGCAAGTTACCTGGTTGAGGTTTTTTCCGGGGTTTTCCCTCAACCCAATATGAGCAAATGCTGGGTAACTTTCGGTGTTGGACCCCGGACTCATTTCACCGGCAATATCACCTTCATCTCATTCAGACGCTAAATAAGCTAAGCTGTTGATAAAGCGTCGTAAAATAACCTACTCTTGTAAATTCTTCAAGATTCTACAATAGAATGCATAATTCAACTCTAAAGAATCAAGTTCCTAAAGTCGTATAATTTGTCGTATTTCTTGTGGTAAGTGCGTAACAATGATGTCATTTTCAGTTAAAACCTGAAAAACAATATCTGTACAAAGCAACTAACATATTTTTAGCTCAGAATACTAACCAGTTAAAGAAATGATACTTCTGAATAGTTCATTCTCTATTTGTAATATCCTGTCACCCTTAAAACTAAAGAAAAATGGTATTTTACAAACAACTTCAAATTAGAGTAACTCTGAAAATATAGAGATTAGGATAAATGTTTATATGACATTTTTTGCTCAGAATGTCTTCGGAAATAAGCTCCGTAAGGGACGGCAAATTCTCGTGAATCACGCTGTAGATGACCAGAAAGCAGAAGTTCGGTTTTTGGTCTTAAAGTTCAGCATTTTCTTTAGATTAAATACATACAGGACGGGAGTAATATAACTTTACAGATTTTAACAGCTCATTCCTTAGAAGGAGTACAACAACAATTCCAATACCATGTTAGTTCCAAATGAAAACTTTTCTTAGAAAAAGACAGTTTTCTCCAAAATGTTAACACTGTTTTACTAAATAAGTACTATCAGATTTTTATTCTTATTATCAGAGAAACTGATAAGAATCATTTATACATTTCAGCTAATAAATAAAATGGAAATAAAATGCAAATTAAATTAAATTGAAGAATTTTTGCAAATTAAATAAAACGGTTAAAACATATCGTTACTTCTTGTCCTTAGGAAATCTGGCAACCTATTGCAGTGACTAAGGGGCAATGCTGCTATTTCTACCTGAGTTCGTATGTATGCATTCGTAGGTAAGCAGGCCATACGCTGTTGCCAAGCCACGTAGAATTTTTTCTAATTTCCTAATTAACTATGCATTTAATTACAAAATGTATAACAGGTTATTAAATTCATTTTAATGTATTCTATTACCCCTTTCAATCTGCACAGTTATACACCGGGTTTCATAAAGATTTGAGGAGTTACAAAACTTTATTGTAAGTAAACGAACTTACGTTAAAGAAACTCGTCCAGAACGAACGAGGAACTCAAACAGTTTGTGCGTGAATGTTTTGTTAAGTCCAGAGTTCACATTCCTGCCGCTAGGCCGTTTTGTTTTGTTTTGTTTTGTTCAGCTGCAGATCGTATTCCTTATTGTTGTGCAATGGCTGCTACGTGTGTGGAGAAATCGTTCTGTGTTTTGGAATTTCACACTACTAGATTAGCGATTACTGGCCTCTGTACATTTCGTAGAAAATTCAATCCGCAAATAATTGAAAGAAGCAGGTTTTCTGTGCAAAGGAAAATCAACTGGTCGCCCATCAACCTCAGATGAAGACAGGGATCGTGCGGACTTGTTCTGTGTGCAGCCTACAGAAATCAACAGCAACTGTGCTAGAGAACTGGACGTAAAAAAACAACAGTGTGGCCCCCACGATCACCGGACCTGAGATCGTGTGATTTCTTTTTGTGGAGTTACATCAAAGACAGGGTATTCATCTACCAATGCCGCGTAATACTGGAGACCTGCGGCAGCGTATCATCGCAGCGGGTGACAATATCGACTGGTCAATGTTGATGCGAGTGTGACAAGAAGTACACTATCATGTGAATGTGTGCCGTGTCAACCATGGTACATATATTGAACATTTTTAGGTGTAAAAAACTGTTTAAGTTCCTCGTTCTTTCTGTACTGGTTTCATTAACGTAACTCCAATAGTTTACTAAGCAATACAATTTTTTAATCCCTCAAATCTTTATGAAACACGGTGTATCACTTCCACCCTGTAAGAAATATCATTAATTTCAGGGGGTTATTCTTTGAGATATTTCAAACAAAAAAAAAAGTAATACAATTTTGTTAGTTTTTACTTCCTATTCGAGATAAAAATTGCTTTTGTGAAACATTTCATAACATGTTTTGGGGAAGCCTCTGATTTAATTCCCAGTATGCTGAGTCAATTTAAGAGAGAAGGGTATTATAATAATAAATGACTGAAAAAATTTTAGTTTTGTCCTTTAAATGTGCTGAAATTTTATCCAAACAAATGTAACATTTTAAAAACCATTTTCAGAACGAAAAGTTACGTTTCTTCTTCTTCAAAGGTTAGAGAAATTGACTAATTATGGACATGAACGCAGCCACTGATGAAAGCTAAACAATTTTTGTCCTCAATGTGATGATATTTGATAAATTATTTACATTCGTGCCGATATTATCTGATGGAATAAGGAGCGAAGTCTGTCTTATGTGATTAAAAATTCGTGTACCTAAATTTAAATCAAAGTAATGTAAAATAACATCCTGCATCATTAACATTACAAACAAAATCAATTAGAGTTTTCGTTTTAATACGTGTAATTTATAACTTGGCAGGACTGCCATTGTCTATCTCGTATTTCATTTCACTTTATAATCCACAGTAGAGGCGTGAGACGAGCTTCTTGAGACAGATAGATGGGAATGGATTGTCTGACTTTCAAGATCGTCCAACTTAATCCAACCAACTCTCTCCACTTCCCTGTTACTTCGAGTGATATTGGGAACTTCGAAACTAACAAACTTTAAGTCTGTTTTCCGAGAAATACATCCACTTATCTCTAAGATTACACAGCGCACTTAATCGTTTTCTCCAATAACGTCAAAATTATCGTTTCCATTACTAAGTAATTACAAAAAAAAAGTTATGGAAGACGAAAACTGGATGATTTCCTCTATAATTTGTAAAAAAAAAAGATAATGAATATTTTACTCGTAAGTTGATTACAGGCCTATGGTCAGAAACAGTCAGAAGTACGCAGATTAAAGGGTAACGTCTTATGAAATCTTAAACTTTTCTGATAATTTTGTTGAAAGAAAGTGCTGACTTTTATATTATGTTTTGATTTAATATCTCCCAATTTATCGAAACTTCTTAGAAATAATACCTATAACCAAATTGATAATACCATCAGGCCTGATAGGTCGTCTATATATTTGTTTCCATTACGCCTGGCTCAATAGAATCAACAGAGGAGGAGGTCCATCAGATTGAATGCTGTAATTACTCTGATTATGGTATCTGTAAGAACTCACAGTTTCGAAACACTGAATAAATTAAATTAAAATAAAGTGTAACAACCAAAACTTTTCTTGTAAATAATGCCCCTCTCTGTTTTAATTCTAAATTTTGTTGTTTTCAGTTCTATAAATTGTAATTCTGGTTAAGTTTTCACTTCTAGAAATTCTTAATTTTGATTATGGTTTTACTTCTAGGAAAAACTTTAGCTCGCCCCTGAAAGAGCAGAGCTCGTGCTCAGGGGCGGATTCCTGAATTGAAATTAAAAGTATATAATACAATTTGTCTTATATGCTCAGTACTTAAAAAGCTACATAAGTTTGAAAATATGCTCACACAATTTAGCTATCCTGAACACTGGCACCAAACCTACCTTCAGACGCAACAACTCCACGAGTTTCATCGACGTGAGTGTATGTAGTCATTCTCTAACACCGTTCATCGTAGAATGGAAAGTTAGTGACTTTCACACAATGTCTGATCATGAATTAATCATAATCGACATAAAACTACAACCAAAGTTATATACTAATGCAGGAAGTGTACGCATTTACAAAACCAACAACGTCAAATGGTCGCGATTCCAAAGAGCAGCACGACTCAAACTGCGTCGAACATCCATAAACATTAATAATAGCAACACGCCGGAATCACTTAACTCAGCTATAGAACAACTGACTAGAAACATAACAGAACTATGTGAAGCTCATCTGCCAAAGAAATCTCAAACCGCGATCAAAAACTACTGGTGGACCGCAGAGTTAAACATAATGAGAAAACGAGTGTTAGCCAGCCACAGACGATACAAACGATGTAAATGTGAAACGCTTCGAATTAAATACGAGCAATTTTACAACAACATTAAAACTGATTACAAAAACAAAATTTTGCAGGCTAAAACTAAGGCATGGAAGGAGTTCTGCTCATCGCAAAGTCCACAAAACCCATGGGGGATAATTTATAAAATGTGTCGAAAACCCGAGAACTTCAACAGATCTCTCAATACTATCCAAACCGACAACGGGTTTACCTCTAATACATACGAAACAGCTAGTGTCCTAATCAATAAATTATTTCCTGATGATTCTATAGACACGGATGTGCACAAGCGTACCAGACTTGAATCCGAGCTGTCACCTGACACGGAAGATGAACCACAATTCACAGCAGAAGAGGTAGAGAGGGCAATAAAAAAATTGAATGATAAAAAAGCACCAGGGATTGATGCAATCTCTGCCAATATAATTAAAAATGTACATACGAGCTGTGCCGATCTCTTTGTGAGTATTTTCAATAAATGTATGTCATTGCAAGTCTTTCCTGACTGCTGGAAAATCGCAAATGTTAAAATAATACCAAAACCGCACTGTCATAACCGAACAGCAAACGCCTATCGGCCTATCTGTCTGCTACCTGTTATGGGAAAACTCTTGGAGAAACTTATTATAGATAGAATTATGTATAACTTGTATAATACAAATATGTTAAAAGGGAATCAATATGGGTTCACACCGCAAAAATCCACAGAAGATGCAGTGCTTCATGTTGTGAACTGGGCAAATCAAACTCTAAGACGTCGGCAGTTCGGATTATTCATATCACTGGACATTTCGGGGGCATTTGACAACGCTTGGTGGCCTAAAATTATGTCTCAACTGAAGAAAAAAGGTTGTCCTAGAAACCTATATAACCTAGTCAAAAATTACTTTAGCAATCGCAAAGTACAACTCACGATAGGAACTACTACTCTAATGAAAGACGTTAATAAAGGATGTCCCCAGGGTTCCTGCTGTAGTCCAGGGCTTTGGAATATCTTATATGACGACCTGCTACAAATGGATCTGCCAAATGATTGTCAATTAATAGCATATGCTGATGACGCTCTCGTCCTAATAACAGCTGACAATATAAACTGTATTGAAAACAAAGCCAATGAAACGCTGACTTCCATATCCAAGTGGGGAAAAGACAACAAACTACAGTTCAACCCTCTTAAGACAAAAGCCTTGCTGATTACAAGGAAAAGAAATTACGACCTACCACACATACAGATGGACATGAAGGATATCGACATAGTAGAGACACTCTTGTATTTAGGCGTCACTCTCGACAAACGTATGTCTTTTAAGGCACATATTGATTCACTAGTCACTAAATCACACCAGTTTCAATCTGCTTTGCATAGGGCCACCAGACCAACCTGGGGTCTTAGTCCTGATATATTGCGAACAATATATCATGGCGCTTTCGAACCATTGATATTATACTGTGTCTCGGCATTTCAAAATATACTTCACAAAAAGTGGGTTCAAAATAAATTGATACAAATCCAGCGTGGATTCATTCTACGAATCACGAAGGCTTACAGAACCACATCGACAGACGCAGCCCTAGTGATCGCGGGTATACCACCATTGTTTTTAACAGCCATGGCTAAAGCTGAAATCTCTAACGTGGAAAGAAATGGGATATTTATAGAACAAGAATCATATCTTGAGGTGGAAAAAAGATCACATTTTCAATTAACTGGTCATCCGAAAGATTTTCACCGTGCATCAAATACATGTACAGATCGACATGAATACAACATCTATACTGACGGCTCTCGGTTGCAAAAGGAGAACGACGTCACCTTGGTGGGCTGTGCTTTTGTTACCTACTACAACACTACTGAAGTCCACTCTGCCACGTTCCGCCTGGCGCCCATGTGCTCCGTGTTCCAAGCAGAACTCTTTGCCATCTTGCAAGCAGTGAAATGGAGCATTACCAACGGGATTGACTCATGTATTCACAGCGACTCTCAATCTGCCTTACAAACCATTGACGATAAATACAACTTGCATTCTATAGCCGTCGAAATTAGATCCCTAATACTTAAATTTGAAGGTCGTATTTGCTTAATGTGGGTGCGCGGCCACACAGGTACTGAAGGAAACGAAAGAGCGGATACATTAGCGAAGCAAGCGGCCTCAACCAACTCAGAATATAAATATTCCACCTGTCCTATTTCGTACATCAAGCAGAAGATCAAGCACACAACTACACTCAAGTGGAATACATACTGGAACTCTAGTGTTAAAGGCTCTGTGACCAAGAAATTATTCTTTCCCAATGTACAAGACAGACTATGTTGCAGTCAGTTCTCAACCGACTTCTTTTACGCCCAATTTATGACCGGCCATGGAAAATTCGGTTCCTACTTTGAAAGATTTAGGATCAAAAGTGCAGAAGAATCTCTGTGCATATGCAAAGAGAATCAGACTGTTGAACATTTGATTTTTCACTGTCCAGTGTTCGAAAGGAAAAGACACTTTTTAAGATATCATATCTCGGATTGCAATTTAAATTACTCCACACCCCTTTACCATTTTCTTAGAAAAAAAATGTTGTTACAAACAATTCACAGAGTTTATACACCACATCCACGCAAGACTGTAGCTGTTAATTGTATATAAATTAATGATGTTATAAAATCCTAATGCACTATGTAAAACAAGGTGTCTATCTTTGGGACATAATAATAGTAATGACAACAATAACTATGTTTGTATTATAGATTTTACTATTGTTGAGTATTTGATGACAGGTATATAGTTTGTAACCATAAGTAATTTTGTTTTTATTTTTTCTTTACTATCGCAAACCAACTATATAATAGGTATTTTATTTGTAACTACGCCAATTATGTGCATTATCTCATTAATATTGCTTAAAATTATGTATAAGATCACAAATTAATGTGATAATCTTGCAATTTCTCTACACCTTCGATTATAATTTCTAATTTTATTTCATTTTGTTTTAACTGAAAGTAATTATTGCATAACGTATTTAGTATTGTTTACTGTCTCTTAATTAGTGTATTTATATTGTAACTATGATTCACACCTACTATTAATTCTTTAAAATTGTGTATTATCACTACATAATGTATTTCACATGTAACAAACTACAACCCTAATATACCAAAGGTAAAATAGGGTTTCAATATTTGGATAACAATAATAATAAATAAGTTTGAAAATAAAGAGGCTGGAAAATGTCGTAAGCAGAACGAAAAGAAATAAACGGCTAATAAAAGCAAAATGCTTTACAAATCATTAACTAAAGAACAAGAAGAAAACTGTTTCATTTAATTATTTATTTATTTATTCACTTATTCATTCACTCAGTCATTCCCTCACTAATTCATTCATTCATTCATTCATTCATTCATTCATTCATTCATTCATTCATTCATTTATTCATTCATTCTTTCATTCACCCTTTCATTCATTCATTCACTCACGAAGTCATTAATTAATTAATTAATTCATTCATTCATTCATTCAAGAATTCATTCATTCATTCACTCAAGAATTTATTCATTCATTCACTCACGAATTCATTCATTCATTCACTCACGAATTCATTCATTCATTCACTCACGAATTCATTCATTCACTCACGAATTCATTCATCACTCATTCTTTCTTTCTTTCTTTCATTCATTCATTCATTCATTCATTCATTCATTCATTCACTCACTCACTCTTTCACTCATTCATTCACTCTAGTGGAGTTAAGATTATCATGCCTTCTCTTACACGTCACCAGAAATGTAATACAGTACATGTACAAGAAGAAGTGGCTTCTGAAACAAATCATCCTCATATTTTTATGCAAATCAGTAACTATGATAAAATGCATAATCAAATTTGCCATTATTATTAGCTTCAGAGTATAGGCTATTATCTGCTCCGACTTTAAGAAAACCAGATACAATATTGTATGAAAGTTTGATTCGTCAAGAATGTTTGATAACACGTTTGAATATAAAGTTTTGTGAAGTCCACTCAGCAGAAATCTCGCTGTTATGCGCTTACAGACAAGTGTACAGACTGACTGACAATCGTAACCGAGGGAACAACCTATTTCTACGATAATGTAAAATACTTCGTGAGTACGCGAAACTCGTTTCATTGTAAGTTAATTAATTTTTTGTTACTTCAATTTGTTCGTAACCTAACTTGATAAGCACGCTGTGATGTAATCCGCG
This sequence comes from Periplaneta americana, assembly GCF_040183065.1. Lineage (NCBI taxonomy): Eukaryota > Metazoa > Arthropoda > Insecta > Blattodea > Blattidae > Periplaneta > Periplaneta americana. Next base: position 68,179,211 of record NC_091132.1, on the reverse strand, counting down.
TTCACGCATATGTATGACTTGATAATTCATGTAAATACTGTACAGTCTAAATCGCCATTTTCCAGGATTTAAGATACGGCAACATTCCGTGTCACTACGTCATTTACCATGACGTTTTTCGAGGCTTAAAATTTAATGTTTATATTCATGCGGCCGGTTATATTCGCCAGGCAGTGCTGCCAAAACTGTGACAATCAATGAAACATTGCCGGGCTCGAAAGTTAGACGAACAGATACGACTTCAGTTTTGCATGCAGCACGCAGATCATGCAAAGTAAAATGGAAATAAATCCTTGAAAAAAAAGTTGGCCTGGCAATAGCTCCACCTTTCACACTCCTTCTCTGTCTGTAGTTTCTTTTAAATTTTGCTGCATAAATTAGAGGAGAGAGAGTAAGCTTTTGGCTTCACAGGCAAAGCTATACTATATACAGTAAGTACTGTATATGCTTATCTTGAAAGCAGATTCAGATAGGAGCTTGGCTGTAATGACAGCTTCCGGCATAACAAGAGTCTTAATTTGAATTTACAATTTATCATAATTATAATCTTATATTTAAAAAAATACAAACTGCATAGAGACCTTCACCATGAAGGGATCGTGCTTCATTTAATATAAGATGCTCCTTCTTAATATTATTATATTATTGTTATTTTATTGTTATTATTATTATTATTAATTGTATTTATTAATTGTATTTATTAATTGAATTTATTATTAATTGTCATTATTGAGTGTAATTAGTTACCATTTTCACCGGATATTTACCCATTTGCATACATACATACATACATTACGTTACATTACAATCTGATGAAGACAACTCAAGTAAGTGTAAATCTTTGGCAGGAATTGATACATTTCAATTTTCATAAAAGTTATTGTAGGGGAAACTCGGCTAATTCCGCAGTACGGGTAATTCCGCAGTAGTGCATATATGATTTTACTGCGGCTTTGCAATAGCGTGAAGGTAAGTTTTGAGAGCCTGTCAACAGGAGGCATGTTCTCTGCAGTACTATAGAAAAATAATAAAGGATATTGGTCGACACCTGTTAGCAATACAGTGAAACATCGAAAGTGGACTGTTTTTCGTGATTTGCTACACAGCTGTGAAGAAAGTGAGCATTGTTACATATAAATAGTTCCTTTCATATTACTTTCATAATGTATTTCATAATTATTTACGACTGCGGAATTAACCAAGTCCTATTGCGGATTCATCCGCACTGTTGCTCTTTTTCAACTGCAATATATGTACAACTAAATATATTTGCATTTTAATAGGTCTCTTTATCTCATTTGGTAATGAAAGGTTTCGTCCATGTCTACATGCCATGATAATATTTTTCAATAAACATTTTGATGAAAATTGATAGATTTGCTTCTTAATATTGCGGAATTAGCCGATTTTCCCCTATATTTGAAAATTTACCAAAATATCTCAGAAACATGTTATGTTTAAATAATGACAATGAAAAGAGAATCTAGTCCAGGTTTCATAGGAAATATATAAGGTTTAATTAAATATTCAGTCTTAAATGAAAGAATACTATATACAAATAGGTAAACTATTAGAAAGTTTAATTGATACTGTTTCAAAACTATTTTGAGTAATGCTGAATTTATTTTTATTAGGATAACGCGATAAGTTGAATCTCCTAATAAGAAAAAAATCACTATTCAGTTTTTTAAATGTTTTATAGTTCGTAATATAATTATCTTCAGATTAGCTTCATCGACTAATACCTTTTTGAGCCTTTATGCAATGTATCGATCAAACATTAAACTTATAGCATTTGTCCTACTACATAATACTTATGAAGACCTATAGAGTTAGTGAAAGGATTTATTTACAAATTTCCTAGGACGGAAAATGGAGAGCCATTGTGAAGAAGTAAGCAAACTGTACCGACCAAAGTTCCTGAATGACAAAAAAATATGGAAGTTTCCAATATTGACACAGCAGCGTACGTGCCTCCGGGACGTGGCGTACAGGCTGGAGTAAACAATTTCAACTCCGCAGACTACATATAATATATCACGCTCAAAAAAAGGGTAAATTAAAATCTCTATATGAGAAAAAGTTTTAGTCCTACTTCTCTCTTATGACTGTGTACACATCATATACGATTAAACCACTGTTTATTGTCAAGTTTACTGGTAAGAACGTTATAATCAAACAGAAATTTTCATTCGTTTACTGACTTTCTTTTGTTTCACGCATTAGACACACTTTGAAAGAAGCTACAGTTGTGAAGTATACGGGAATCATAATAATTGTTAAGTATCTGAAATGGCATTCTTATACAGTATTTCTTACTTATGCAGTAGATTATTTAAAATAACTTATAAATTTCTCATCTGTCGTATTCAACCACCAGTATACTACGTGCAAATTCTTTTTCAGTTTCCATTCAATATGGTATTATTGCATGGGGCGAAAGTTAAAAAAATGTATTTAGATCCTCTCATTTCTTTTACAAAGAAGATAATCAAAATCTACGTAAGAAAATATACTGATTACCCTATTAAACTCATCTTTCATGAATTCAAAATCAATAACATTGATCAATTATATAAATATACATCATTGAATTATTATAAAATAATCGTCAAAATTTTATACAATTTTCTTACGTTTATAATAGTAGGCGGAACGTTAATTTATGAACAGCAGATTTAAAATACAGGGTGATTCACGAAGATTTACCGTCACTTACGCAGCTTATTTCCGCAGACATTCTGAGTAAAAAATGTCACATAAAGATTTGTCTTAATCTCAATATTTTCAGAACTACAGTAATTTGAAATTGTTTGTGAAATACCATTATTCTTGCCTTTAAGGGTAATAGTAATATGCGTTACAAGAGCGGTATGTTGACGTTTTCATGTTCGAGGAAAATATTGAAAAAGCGAAACGTAGTTGAGCTTTTTTAATTTCCGAGAACATGAAAACAAACATACCGCTCGTATATCATACATTATTTTGTGCGAAGATCGTTTATTACATACCTGAAAAAGGAATTTCTAATTAGTTGCAATGAAATCTCCATCTTGGTTTATGTTTAATGACAGCAACTTTGGAATACCAAAATATCTATCTTCAACATTGTTGCTATAAAATGTTTTCTGTGTTTACTATACTCCAGCAGGCCGTGATATACGTCTGTCTTTTTTTCCCCCCAGTCTATAAATGTGAACTTAAAACAAACGGTAAGGTTATGTAATGATTAATTTTTTCATTTTAATATTTTAACAATATTATTTATATAACATATTGCAGTAATAACATCGGCATCTGGAATCTTGTTGATTTTTTCACGGCTTCCTTAATGTTACTTGCATCAGGAATGCAATAACTTTTGTGGAGTAGTAGAGTTTACTTAATTTTTGCAAATATTTAAAAACAATAATTAACAGTGCAATTTAGGTGAAATTGCAGTGGTAAGTTTCCAATTTATAATTATTACTATGTTAAACGTCTCTAAAAATAATATGTTAAAAGCCTAAAGTAGTAAAATGAATGTGGCGCTTAAGCGGCAAGAAAAGGGAAATTGTTATGTGTGTTACGTTGGGAATACTGAATGTGGTATTTCACACTTACCGCGTATTGGTTCTGTGGGAAAAGCAAGCAAATACGCACGATCTCGCACAAAAGTATATTACAAATAAAGAATGAACTATTCACGAGTATCATGTCTTTAATTAGCTAGTATCCTGAAGCTAAAAATGTGTTGTGAATTCCATAGTTGCTTCGTACAAAATTTTTTTTCCGATTTTTAACTACAAAATTACATTTTCGTACACATTTATCACAACAATTGTTACAAATCACGCCGCTCTTATAAATTCCTCAAGACTATACATTACGATGCATAATTAAACTGTAAAGAATTAAGTTTCTGAAGTCGTATGATTTGTAACAATTTTTGTGATAAGTGTGTGAGAAGGATATCATTTTTGGTTAAAAATTGAAAAAACAAAGTCTTTACAAAGCAATTAACAACACATTTTTACCTTCAGAACACTAGCCAGTAAAAGAAATGACACTTCTGAATAGTTCATTCTCTATTTGTAATACTTTTTTCCCCACTAAAACTAAAGAAGGTAGGTATTTTACTAACAACTTCAAATTAGTATAACTTTGAAAATATTGAGATTGGGACACATGTTTATATGACATTTTTTGCTCAGAATGTCTTCGGAAATAAGCTCCGTAGTGACGGTAAATTCTCGTGAATCACCCTGTACAGGCTGCTATTAGTCTAGCTATGTGACTCTATAATAAAAATTCATCATAGATTTTCAACATTTTCCGTTATTAAATTAAATTAAAAGTTAATAATTTGCTTATAAATATTTCGATAATGATATTGATATTTATACTAAACTCATTACACAAAACATATACAATCAGGAACAACCGTATGAGCAAAGCACATGTTCGGTATAATTCCATTTAATTCAAGAAATACAAAAGTTAATACATAGAAATTTTATATAATATAGGCCAATATTAAGAAATATGAGTATAAAAAACTTTCTACATAGGATCAATTTAAGTATCATTGATAAGGAGGTGTTTAATTTTTTATTTAGCTTAGAAACATAATATGACGGAAACTGAGGGTGCATTTTGATTATAGAGTTATATAATCTAGATTTTTTTTTTTAATTTTACTTGGTTATTTAACGACGCTGTATCAACTACGAGGTTATTTATCGTCGATGGGATTGGTGATGGCGAGATGATATTTGGCGAGATGAGGGCGAGGATTCGCCATAGATTACCTGACATCTGCCTTATGGTTGGGGAAAACCTCGGAAAAAACCCAACCAGATAATCAGCCCAAGCGGGAATCGAACCCGCGCCCGAACGCAACTTCGGATCGGCAGGCAAGCGCCTTAACCGACTGAGCTACGCCGGTGGCTATATAATCTAGATCCTATACTAATACTGTGTTTTAATTTGATACTATGTATAACGTTTTTGTGTTTTTATATACTCTTACTTCTGTACATTATCTCCCGTATTTCTTATACGTAGATGGAACTACACCCAAACACCAGTTTTGTTCAAACGAGGTGTTCCTAATTCAGCCGGCCCGGATGGCTCAAGCGGTAGGGGCACGGCATGTCTCTTTCGCTTGGTCCGAAGGGTTGTGGGTTCGAGTCCCGCCTCGGGATTGGGTGTTGTGTTTGTGTTTGTATTAGTGTAAGTAAAACAAAGGAAACAAATGAAAACGAAAACAGAAAACAGAGATAACTTTGGTAAACGGCCTCTGGCCGGTCTAAATTAAAAAAAAAATTCTTAATATATGGTATGTAATTGAGTAAATTGTTGATAAACATTAAATTCGCTAGTTAAATAAATAACTGGATAATAGGAAGAGTTATCGTGATAGAAATATATTAAACAAATGTGCATTGTTAGTTTAGTCTGATTGTCGCAGCTTGCAGCGGATTACATTGCAAGTGCAGGCTTTGATTAACAAGGCAATGTCTGTGTACATGTGCAGTGTGCTCTACTAAGTCCACTAGGATTAACGCTGATAAATCCTAGCTTCCCAGAGGCTACAAAGGAGATATCTACAACCCTTCCACTGTACTGATATCAGTTTACAAGTTATAAGGGCTAAGGGCATGAGAGGTTGACAGGCAGACATACAGAAATAGATTGGTAGAGTTGAGCAACGAAATACTGAATCAGTTTGCTAATAAAACCACTACTAAAGGCCAGTAAGTGTAATAGCAACGTACCAGATGTGGCCATCGCACCAGCAGATAGACTTTAGCTCTTCCGAAGAATCGAAACTTCCGTAGACGTCGGAATTTCTTCTCGTTGAAACCCATAATACGCCTCCAAATGTTCTCCACGAGTCTCTTTCCAACTACAGAAAGTTTGAATAACAGCCCATCCACTCCACTCCGCCCCCACACCGAAGTTTACACTCACTCAAGCTCTTCAGTGTCTTCAACTGCACTAGTTAAGCATCCCATTCATCAGTTCAGATTGTTAAAATCCTGGCTTTAATTGCTCCCATGTCCTAAAACCAATGTCGAGAAGTTTTAAGATACGTTTTACAAGTTAAGATCACGTAGACTGTCGCGATAAAATGCAATATTTAGTTTTAAATAGGAGAAAAAGAAGGGTTAAAATAATACCGAGGTAAACAAGAGAAACAACACTAAATAATATCATTAAATTTATTTTGTGTACACGCACACAAAAAGAACTTAACTGAAATACAAGCTAGAAATACTAGAAGAGATGAAGAAGACAAAGCAAAAATACTATTTCTGATGAACATTCGGTAAAGTTACTCAATTGTATAAAAAATAGAAAATATGGACAGAGAACTAAATAGGAGATATGTCAGAATATCTTTAAATAAAAAGTTAAATTAATTAGAAAAACAATTATTAAATTATTATATATAATATATAAATATATGTACGTAGGCTGTTTAAATTTTAATAAAGTTTCATCATTAGATAGCCATAAATAGTAATTATAAAAATAAAATACATATTTGTGGTTTAGTAACTACAAACCTAGTGACTTTTAACAAAATAACTTTCATTATTTTTATGAAATAAAATTTGTTGAAAGATGAAAGATGTTGACCGTATATGTAATGCAATAGACATAATAAATTTATAAATATTACAAAATTCAGAACATAAAATATGATTATGAGAAAATATACTTTATTAAATAAAACACTTTAAGAACGTGAAAATTTTGAAAAGGATATTCTAGCAGAAAGTATAACGCAAAAGGGGAACGGTATTACGTATGTTTAATGACTGATATGAAACATGGAAAATAAGTGCTTTATACAAGCTTTTTAATTGGAGGAATGAAATTTCAAACAATCGTAACGTACAGTATAAATATCAGTCATTTTCTGCCAAAAACGAACACGCAATAAACTAATAAAACTGAAAATAAATTAGCTTTGTTCATATTAATGGTAAAAAGTTCTATTAAAATAATGTCCAAAAGTAAAAAGAAAAAATCATGGTTCATGTAATGTTTCGAGTTTTTCTTGTCGTGTTTGTTAGGTAAATTTTATTTCATCGAAAAATAAGAAGAAATAAAATGCATTCTGAGTTTGTTGCTGCCTGTTACAATAATGATTTTATTGAGAAGTTTTAAACTACTACATGTCTAGAGAAAACAGAGACTTAAAGCGAAAAATTTAGGTTATAAATATTTGAGTAGCAATAAATTATGCTTTTCGAATTACTTGCAAATAATGTAGTTTTAATTATGTAATAATAATAATAATAATAATAATAATAATAATAATAATAATAATAATAATAATAATAATAATAATAATAATAATTCCGTAACGTAAAATAGTGAAGAAAATTTTCAAGAAAGATTATTACGTTGTATACTAAAAACTGATAATACTGGTTTACAAGTAAATATTTATTTATTTCAAAGTAAATATGTTAAAAAAATGAAAATTATGCAGATGACAAAAAGTTAAGGAGAAAATATGTAAATAGATAAACATGTAGTAGTAATATCTTTATTGAAAAGTTTACAGTCATTTCTTATGTTTACAAAAATGAGAACAAAACACATGAAAATTATATAATAAACTAAAAAAAAAATAAATTACAATTTTAAAAACAAGTCCACGTGTGCACTAGGAACACTTTCGAATGTTTTTATTTCCGTATTTAAGATCATAAGAGGAAGTAACCTTGTCACACTTTCTGGTTGCAAACACTTTAGTTTCATCTTTAACGCAATATCACTTTTATAGGAAAACTGTGTAATATTTTTCGATATCACAATTTAATTGATCTTTAACGCAATATCACTTTTAAGGAAAACTGTAAAATGTTTCATTATCACCTTATTTAAAATTATTTCCTGTCCACATATTCACATTCACCGCGCATTTACACCAAAACTCAATAACCATTTTAGTTGAAAGCAATAACAGTGAATTGTTTATATTTTCTCCACACCAGCGACTTTTTCTCTATCGACTGGACTGTAAAATAAACTGTACCCTCTTCTAGAATTGGTACAGTACATGCATCGTATACTTTTTAACTTAAATTGGATTCCAGTAATGATTTTGCAATTGAAAATAATTTCGTCGAAGGAGATATTTATGAAAAAAAAAAAAACAGAATATTTCCCCAGTTTGTATTATTATTGCACTATTTTGCTTAAGGGTTTAATAACGTTCTGAGGTATATTTGATCATTGTATGCTAAATATGAAGAAAATATTTTTTTTATATATTTTTGAGGAAGATTTTATACATAAACGTACTAAGCAAACACAATCATTGCTACGATATCAGAGACAATGCAAACATACATTATATACCTATCAAAATCACCAAAAAATGTATTTGATACAGAATACTCCTTCGTACTTTCAATAAAGAGATAGTACAATGGGGATTAGATGATAAAATAAATTACACTTCATTAAGGAAAGAGGACACAAAAATAATTTATTTCTTAAGTAAATGAAATTCCCGCTCAAATGTGTAAAAAGACCGACTATTTAAATTAAAATAAGTATGTTACGTAATTTCATTCTAGTGTCAATATTATACAAATTACAATGTCGTGAGACTGCCTATGGTGTGATATTCAAGATAAATATAAAGATACGAGCTATGGTTATTACGATGAAACAAACTTTAAAACATTGAAAAAATATTGCGTTAGAGATAGGTAGCAAAAGTCAGCAAGAAATAAAGATTACATAAAGAAACGACTGGAGAATTATTGAAGAATTTGTAAGATACTCTATACAATTTAATCAAAGAATGGCATATAAAGTTTATTATATCTATATTAAATGTAATGGTTATAATGAACTATTCTTAAACAACACTCAAAAATATCCACAAGAATCTATAGTTGTGACAGAAAAATCAAATACATTATCAATATTCTATGGCTTTATTATTATTATTATTATTATTATTAATTAGTTTTGTTACTGTGGATCTAATAGGTATATGAAATGTCAAAGCGTTTCATATAATATGCTATGATTGATCCACAGCTAAAATAATGATCTATAATGGAATTAATTGCAAAATATTACTGGCCTGAATCCAGAAGATGTGGCGAGTATGACGAGCACTTCCTCTACGCCCAATGAGAAATTCAATGAATGGCACATAAAGGAGAACTATTCTATTGGTATTGTTTTGAAAGCAATTTGCAAAATGACATAAATAAGTGAAGTATCAACATAACATTTTCGCATAAAATATTAATGATACGAAATAACTTAAGAGAAGAAACAAATACAAGAAGTAACTGCTACATTGTGAATGTATACTTAAAGTTTTGTCAGTCAGAGAAAGTAAGAATAACAAAATTAAGAAGATATGATTGGTGATAAATTTTCATACAGGCCTACACGTGGATAAATTAAGACATAGTACTAAAAATAAATAATTAGAAACAATAGCTGTGCAAAAAAGGAAATGACGGGCAGTTACTTTTTGATAAAAGAAACGTGGTAAGGTTTTTTTCATAGAAAATTTGGAAATCATTTTGTGTAAAGTCGTGACGAATAATTGTCATATAAACATGTAGAGTTTCAAAAGTAAAAAGAGAATAAGTAATTCTTCTATAAAAATACAGAATGTGCGAAAAGAAATTATGTGAGAAAAATGCTAATCCACAAGAAAAAATTGCTTGACAATCAACTCTCATACAAGACTGAAGAATCCATAAAAAAATGCACGTTAAAAGAAGGTCTCACACAAATTCGCGTAATACACACAGAAGAATGTATCATGCAGTTCTCATACACAATTGTAAAATATGCATAAATAATTATGCGAAGAGAAAATATCATGTAGAAATGCAGTAAACACAAAAATATGACAATTAGTTCGCTTTTAGAACAGTCGAATCCACAAAAATATGACAATTTGTACTCAACAAAACTGTCAAAATTAGTCACATATAGAACTGGTGAAGAATTCCTGCACGGAAATATATGTACTTTGGTACATCTCAGTAACATATAGAACTGTTCAATTCATAGAAATATGATAATTAGTTTTCATACAGAAGTGTTGAATGCACGAAAATTTGACAATTAGTTCTCACACAGAACTGTTGAATCCACAAAAATATAGCTATTAGTTCTCATAGGGAAGTGTTGAAACCACAGGATTATGATAATTAGTTCTCATACAGAACTGTAAAATTCATAAAAATATGACAATTAGTTCTTATTCAGAACTGTCGAAGGCACAGTCCATCACAATTAGCTTTCATAAGAAATAAAAGAATAAGATCAATAGTTTTTATATTAAACTCTAAATGCACAAGAAGAAATGATGTGATAGCAGCTCTCACACGGAATTATATAAACCACAACTGAAATGTAATAATTAGTTGTCATACAGAACTTCAGAATCCAATTTCATTAGTTGTAATACAGAACTGATGCATCCGCAGAAATATTGTAATTCATTTCCATGAAGAACTGTTGAAACCACAGAATTATGACAATTAGTTCTCATAAAAAACTATGGAATCTACAAGAAAAGAATAAGATACGCAGTTTTTATATTAAACTGTAAGTCCACAAGAAGAAATGATGTGACAGGAAGCTTTTACACGAAATTAAAATAATCACAGGAAAGGGATGAAAACAAGTAGGATTTTACAAAACCGTAGGATCCACAAGAAAATAATACCATAAGTATTTTTTGCATTAATACTTCAGAATCCACAAGAAAATAATATTATAATAAACTATTACCTAAAACTGAAATTTTCTAGAAATGAAGAATATGACAAGTAGATATAAAATTACAAAATTCACAAGTACGATGTTTAAAATTTTAAAATTTGTTTTCAATGATCCACAGATAGAGACTTTGATAGTAATTATTAATTAAGAAGTGTCCACAAGATATTTATTTCATGTACGGCGGTTATAGCGGCTCACAGATCCCGTCATCACTGACACACGTGTCCGCGACGCTCGCTCGTGTTACCAGCCACTGCTGCAGCCCACACTGTGCGTCCGGTTGCCCATGACCGACTGGCACGACAGACGTCGCTTCTCGCACCCCGACGCCGCTCCACGACGGCGCACACCTCCCGACGCGTCCGCCAACACCGGGGGTGCACGAGGAGCAGGTTAAACGCTCTCTTGTTTATCTGGAGAAGCTTGGGTCTTATGGCGGGAGCGGGGTCAGAGGCGATGACCTCCACGACGCAAAGTGTTGTCACATTTCTCCACGTGGGAATCTCTCAACTCTTCGGGAAGTCTTGGCTACGACCTCAGCGAATAGTGGTTTGCACTAGCGCTTCAGTTTCAGGCACCACTTGTACACAGTTTCTTATTTAATAACGATTATCAGCTACTTATTTTACACATAAAATAGTTCTAGCGCGATCAGTGTTAAAGCACTGACGTTTGCAGCGAATAAATGACACAGAATCTGAAAGTTACGTATTTCTCACTTAGGAATTTTGTTATGCTAACGACTTTCTAGTATTAAAGAAATTACTTAGTCGACTAGTTTTGACTTCTTGTTAGTCATCATCAGAACTAGTGAGGTTCTTGCTTCGAAACTAGTTAATTAGGTAATCTACCACTTACAAGCAAACGTTCTGATGGGGGCAGATAAAAAAGTTAATTTTTTTCTTCCACCATGTTAATAAAGTCAAAAGAAGTGCTTATACAAATTTTGGCCACTCGACCGCAATTACGAGACCGTCCAGAAAGTGATTTTCCCTGGGGCCGTTTATAGAAAAAAGCACAATTGCATAGAAATATTTATTGAAACATATACAGCAATTGTTGCGCTATTTGTCAACATATCCTCCACTGGAATTGAGATATTTGTCATACCATAGGATCAATTTTATTTTTTGTGTCGTAGAAGTCAGCCGCCTCAGACCGGAACCAGCGCTTGACTGCGTCTGCTCCTCTCTCTGTCGATCCCATGATATGAGAAATATATCAATTCCGAAGGAAAATATGTTGAAAAATAGTTCAACAATTGCTGTATCCGTTCCAATAAATTTGTCCAATGAAACTGTGTTTTTTTTCTGTTAGCGGCCCCTGGCGAACTTATATTTTTCAATTTCAGAACACACTCACTATTTGACTCCACATTACAACACACAAACACATCCTCACAACAGGCAGCGATATAAAGATGACGCTATGATCCAGTAGGCTCTGACGATGGTGTATATACCGAAACAGCTGTAAGCCCACGTGCTTAAATATATGACACTAGTAAGTTACCCATTTATCAATCTTCTGTAATAAAGTGTTAAAAGTAGTGTACGCAAGACTCAAGTTGGAAAGTTATTAAGCGATATGAGGTGTTAAAGTACGTAATCATGATGTAGAATCAAGACGAGTTACGTATTTCTTGATAAAATTATTTTCCACTTTAAGGCTACCTTCTGTTCTTTAAGCAGGGTGATGGGTGAAATGTCTACTTTATACATTTTTAAGATAAAGCATTTGGTAGTAACTCACAGTGGAATTGAAGCTGGGATACCAATCGTTTCGTTGCAAAAAGGAGGCAAGTCCCGGAGCTAAGCACAGAGTTAACCATAAATAGTGTCATTAATTTCAGGGGGTTATTCTTCAGATATTTCAAACACAAAAGTTGAATACAATTTTGCTCGTTTTTACTTCCTTTTCGAGATAGAAATCGCCTTTTATGAAATACTTCATAGCGTGTTCTGCGAAGCCATTGGCTTAATTCCCAAACTGTTCAATCAATTAAAGAAAGCAATGTATTATGATAATTAATGACAGAAAGAATTTTAGTTTTGTCCTTTAAATGTGCAGAAATTTTAGCCGAACAAATGTAAATTTTCGTTCTGCAAAGAAATTTTATAATGTTACTTACTTACTTATTTACTGGCTTTTAAGGAACCCGGAGGATCATTTCCGCCCTCATATAAGCCCGCCATTGGTCCCTATCCTAAGCAAGATTAATCCAGTCTCTATCATCATATCCCACCTCCCTCAAATCCATTTTAATATTATCTTCCCATCTACGTCTCGGCCTCCCCAAAGGTATTTTTCCCTCTGGCCTCCCAACTAACACTCTATATGCATTTCTGAATTCGCCCATACGTGCTACATGCCCTGCCCATCTCAAACGTCTGGATTTAATGTTCCTAATTATGTCAGGTGAAGAATACAATGTGTGCAGTTCTGTGTTGTGTAACTTTCTCCATTATCCTGCAACTTCATCCCTCTTAGCCCCAAACATTTTCCTAAGCACCTTATTCTCAAACACAAAACATTTCAATTTCTGCACATTTAAAGGACAAAACTAAAATTCTATCAATAATTCATTATTAACCTATAATAAACTGTTCTCTTAAATTGACTGAATATCATGGGAATTAAATCAATGGCTTTCCCAAAATATGCTATGAAATGTTTTCATATAAAACAATTTTTATCTCGAAAAGGGAGCAAAAACGGGCAAAATTGTATTAAACTTTTTTGTTTGAAATATCTCAAAGAATAACCCCCTGAAATTGGTGACATTACTTACTGTCCACTTTGTGTGTGTGTGTGTGTGTGTGTGTGTGTGTGTGTGTATATATGCTGTCTTGAGTTGTAGTTGCAAAAAGTGAGTAGCTCCACCATTTGTTTATATTTTACCCCCCTAAATTGCTGATTGTAATAAACGAGTGAGTAATAGGTAAAATGAAAGTCCTAGGTACCTAGGATATAGTCTGAAAAAGGAAAAAAATCTCAGTTAGAATTTGAATTTTTTAGAATATTTTCGTTGTTTTCCACAACTTAGTAAAAGTGGAGCTACCTCCTTTTTGCAAGGGAGTCCTTCAATTGTACCTGCATTTACTGGTGACGCTGAAAATTATTGAGCAGAAGTGATAAAACGGATTGAATTTTCAGTACAAATTTAATGTTAAAATCATTTGTGGTTAGCTGGCTATAAGTTTGAACTTTTAGCAGAAAAACGCATATGTATTTCATTTAATTAATTTCCCTGTTGGTGATCATACCACAACGTATCGCGAACAACAAATTACTCCAGCGATTTATACTATAACGAAGCCAAAAAAATAATTCATCGTTATTCGTAACACAAATATTGTCGAAGTAATATTAAAGTATTCATTCAGAAATGCTTCAAAATGATTATAAAATCTCTTTCCGAGTGGGAGAGAAGCTCAAATGACACTTTGCGTATCTTACTTTCCATATGCTTAACTGATGCCAATCAAGCAGTCTTAATTATTTGAGCCAAGCGACATTTACTAAAACCGTAGAAAACAACTGTTAAAATGAAGTTATTAACATAATTCAATGGAAATATATAGCAAATAATATAAAATATACACATTAAAACTAAATGATATATTAATCTTCATTAAACTATGTTATTCACTTAACTTTAACTCTTGCTTTCTCCGTTTTTAATAAATGGCGCTTGGCCCACTATGGCTCTAAATCCTTCATTTTTAGTGTTATTTAACGATGTTGTATCATTTACTAAGTTATTTAGCCTCGACGTTGTTGATAATTGCGAGATGATATCGAGAATTCACCACGGTATTACCTAACATTTACCTTAGAGTTGAGTTAAATCCTGAAAAAAATCTTACCAGATAAGCAGTTCAAATGAAAATCGAAGAGCAACTCCGGATCGAAGCTTCATTAATATCTATGCTACATCAGTACTTCAGTTAAATTACTACATTTTTTGTTCACATATTGAAAAATAATGTTTTTCAATGACATCTAGGAATGTAATGCAGCAATCATTGCTGGATTATTTTTGGAATCCTGAAGGAAATTAAAGATTTCTGTGGAGCTTGATAATTTCAAGATTACATATCCTTTCATAAAGGAGCATCTTCTGCGGACCTCTGGATAAAGAAGGAAGAGACTAGCAGAGTGTTTTGTGTGGAGTGTGGCATTCTACGGGGCAGAAACATGAACATTATGACGAAATGAAGAAAAGCGTCTAGAAGCATTTGAAATGTGGATATGGAGAAGAATGAAACGTGTATAACAAAGGTGCTAAGTGCCAAAACTAAGAAATAGACTTATTTGAGAAAAACTAATACTTCAAAGGCCTGTAGAAGTTGTCCGGCATCATGTACAAACCGTTTATTTAGTCCTGACAGCTCAACGACGCGAAAGAGGGGAAGTAATAGGGGTAGTGGGGAGAGTTTCGGAGTAGAGATAAGGGTGGGCAGTCTGTAAAGAAATGCAGTACAGCTTAACTCTACTGGAAACGCAACGCTATACCGCATGTGTGACATCCGATCGCTCTGACTGCAGGCAACAGACTAACCTGAACATCCCTTGGCGTAACTTAATGGACTCGCCTGACCAAGGCGCACATTACCGGCGACTGTCAGGACTAAATAATCGTACTGTACCGGTGAAGGTTTTTACTGTATACAGGTCTCATAGCACTTGCCCCGATTGATACATAACTTGAAATGGTATACAGCATATATCAATGTGAAAATATCCATTTCGAAAATAAATGGCACAAAGCACCTTAGATATTCAAGGCTTAAATTACGCTATAAAGTAATTGTTTTTTTCAGCGAAATAAATTCTTCTCTTAAAATAATACAATTCTCTTCACGCGAAACTTCGAACGGCTTGCAAGTGTTTCTTTGCAAACCTCTTCTCTGTCAGAAGAATGGACGGAATATAAAAGACATCGTAAGTACAGACACATTTTGTAAATTTTGTTTTAAAAGAACCAAAATATATATTTATCTACTCGTTGTCGAGATATATTTCTGATATGGCGCGATTATTTGCAATCCGTCAGCAGTGAGCGACGAATGGAAGTTTCTGCAAAGAGTCTTAAAACCAGCTGCCACTTCGCGTTGTGGTCACCTCTGAACTCGACAGTTGGTGCGGTTCTCTGAAACTCGAGGGTACTCAATGTTCTCGTCACGTAGGCATTCGCCGTGGCTGTCCGATATCGAAAATCAATTTAGAAATAGCACAAAAGTTTTTTTCCAACTTTCGGAGGCCATGTCTTCATTTCATAAATGCTTGTAGGTTCAGATCATGTTGCTTCTGACTACGAATTGCTAGCAAGCGAAATTCGAGGTTTTCTAGAACATGTGTTGGAAAGAGTGGGCACTGATTCTTTTTAGAAAGTTTCTTCACTACTTTACTCAACAACGCTTTTTAAGTGTCAATATAGTTTAGTGCCGGTGGGATGTAATTGAGACAGAGGTGTACAAGGAGAGGTAATGTAATTACAGAGGCCACTGTGAGGCGATGGTCGGATGTCACGTACACATTGAGCAAGGCGCTGCTTTAACATTTCACATCAATGACGGTGAGTTTTAATCATTCATAGAGCATTAATTATTCTCTGTTATTAGCGTGATGTCCTCGTGCATGCCGAAGTCGAACCATTTTTTAGTGTAGTGACGAATAAAGAAAGAATGACCCTAGGTCAAGACTTCAAGGGCTATTGCATTGAAAAGAAACAAACAAACAAAAAGAAACAAGCCACGAAAGAAAGTTAAATATATAGATTGTGGCAGCATTTACTGTATGTATGTGTGTATGTATGTATGTATGTATGTATGTATGTATGTATGTATGTATGTATGTATGTATGTATGTATGTATGTATGTATGTATGTATGTATGTATGTATGTATGTATGTATGTATGTATGTATGTATGTATGTATATGTCAGTGTGCTACATTGAAGTTAAATCGCTCGCTTGAACTCGTTCGAATGTCGCACCCTCGAGTGAGATAATAAATAGAAGCACAGTACAAGGTCATCTCACCGACATGTCTTATCTTATATGGAAGGCGACAGATAAGATACACATATGTTTTGCTCACACGGTAAAAGTAAGGCTTTATTTTCTGCGTTTATGGCAAACGTTTAGTGGAACAATCTAATGGAATGTACCAAAACAGTAACATGAAGTTATAAATAAAATAGTATGAAAAACTTCGATATATAGTTATTATTGCTAATTAATAATTATTCAATATTTGATTTACCACATATATAATATTATAGGCCCATATATAGTAGTGTTCCGCCTATATACTGCGACAATGTAGAAACGTTTTACAAAATATTATTGATACTAGCAGTAGATTAATAACAATATTAGTACAGAGATAACGTCGCAGAAAATATAACAAAACTAATAATCATGCTGCACGACTGTTACAGACGCAAAGATTGATACACTATTAGAGATTATTATTATTACTAGAAAACTTGATACGGTTCTTGCATTATCGTGATTGTGTTCTCCGTTTATAATAATTACATTTACATCCAATAACATATATCAGATGTGGCAAAAACAAAATAACTCCTGTGTGAAAAAAAAAAAGACATTTACCTGCAACAATTATTTTAAAGCAAGTTTTGTAGTTGTACTATGGAGAAGTTAGTTAAACACTGCAAAGTTTTGAAATGATAAACATCTATGATGTTACTACACAGTTCATCACTATAACAAGAACGAATGTCTAACGCTCGGCTTACACAGTTCGAGGATTTATCGCTCGCGACAATTTCACCCATCATGCATGTGCGCTACCTATCGGATTATGCTATGAACTACTTGGCGCTCGAGCGAAAACGTCCGATGCAGACCTCTGGTATGTATGCTTAGGAAAATATTTAGGGCTAAGAGGAATGAAGTTACAGGAGAATGGAGAAAGTTACACAACGCAGAACTGCACGCATTGTATTTTAACCTGACGTAATTAGGAACATTAAATCCAGACGTTTGAGATGGACAGAGCATGTAGCACGTATGGGTGAATCCAGAAATGCATATAGAGTGTTAGCTGGGAGGCCGGAGGGAAAAATACCTTTGGGGAGGCCGAGACGTAGTTGGGAAGATATTAAAATGGATTTGAGGGAGGTGGGATATGATGATAGAGACTGGATTAATCTTGCTCAGGATAGGGACCAATGGCGGGCTTATGTGAGGGCGACAATGAATCTCCGGGTTCCTTAAAAGTAAGTAAGTTGTCACATATTAGAACTCTTCCTTTGTACTTCCTCCGTCATCCCTGACCCGTTCTATATTAATGAACTACATGTAAATAATAAGAGAAAAATAAAGCAGGAACACAAAAGAGAATACAACAACAAAAGCGAGTAAGAAGAGCTACGAGATTTTGTGATGGTATTATGGCGTAAATGGGGCGATGAAATGAAGGTCCTTAATAAGTTTCTACTTTGCTGAAAATCCTTTGCCTTTTCGTCTGTTATTCCAGGCTTCTAATTTCCTGCCGTAATAAGTTAAGAAAGTGGTTTTGACTAAATAATTTTATATCCTTTCCATATAAGATATCAGACACAAAACCAAAGTATGGTACTCAAAGAAAATCTGGTTTCTACCTCATTTTTCAGCATATATTATGAAATCTTCCGAAGATCGAAACTCAGTCAGCAGCTAAATGAACTACAGTTGGACTTTCTAGGAGGTTTATCAACGTACAGTAAGTGTAAGATAATTTACGAGGCAAGGCAGTTACAAGGCTTCATAAAAAGTGCCCCCGCTGCTCTGTCTTCCACCGCCTAGCGGACGGGGTGCCATCACCGCCCCTGTTTACTGCACTTCCCGGCCGCCATCATTCGTCAACCTCGCCATTACACGGCTGCTCGCTCCGGCACCCTCTCAAAAGAGTGGCGCCAAAGATCACACTGCAGAAAATAGCAATTAACACCATCACACCGCCTCGCTGAGCGGTCCAAAGCATTTTCTGATTGCCTGGATAACTTTCGAGTTTGATTATATCGAAGTTCGCTAGCTGTTTCGACTTTAACAACCTGATTATTTGTGATCGAAGTTCGACAAGTAACACGCATTAATGTTCGGTTATCTAATGATTAACTCGTTACAACAATGATCGCCAAAAGCTGTGTAGTACACATTACCCTGCCTCTACTTAAGTCTGACGATAGAATCGTACTTTTAATTCCCTTCTCATCCCCTTCTGATAACGTGCATGAGATGGATAACATTAATACCACCAGAATAAATTTATTATTATTATTATTATTATTATTATTATTATTCATTTCCCTATAAGTAAGCAGACATAATATATACAGAGACAGTCCACGCCTATGGAGTAACAGTTAGCGCGTCTGACCGCGAAACCAGGTGGTCCGGGTCCGATTCCCGGTCGGGGAAAGTTACCTGGTTGAGGTTTTTCCCGGGGTTTTCCCTCAACCCAATATCAGCAAATGCTGGGTAACTTTCGGTGCTCGACCCCGGACTAATTTCACAGGCATTATCACCTTCATCTCATTCAGACACTAAATAACCTAAGACGTTTTTTAAAGTGTCGTAAAAAACCTACTAATATATATATATATATATATATATATATATATATATATACATATACAGGGACTTTATTATGACGTCAGGCGAGAAAATGGCTGGTGACTAGTGGTCCACTGCTAGCGTGGTTTCCAGCGAGCGCGTAACCATTTTTCCAGTACTTCTACAATACATAACATTACTAACAATGAATGTTCAATAATTTGGGCTTACCATGCTTTGCTGAAAATGGCTTCCATTTGCCGCCACCACAACTGACATCTTCTGATAAACGAATGAACAACACCCTGAAGTTCCAAATCATTGAATGCCTCGATTTCTTCTCGTATATAGTCTTTAAGCACATCTATAGAATGAAGATTTTTCCTATAAACTCTACCTTTTAGTATTCCCCATATATAAAAAATACAAGGTGTTACATCGGACTTCGTGGAGCCCACAAATTATTACTTATTAGTCTCGTACCAAAAATACGCCGTAATTTTCTCATTGATATATAGGCCTACATACACATGTTCACTTAATGAGAATGTGTTGGTAGGATTACCTAAATACGCAATAATCACTAAACTTTAAAACTTACATTAACTTTGTACACTAGAAGAATGAAGACTTTTGTAACACGACTTGTGACTACATCGAATGCCATATGGCGACTGAGGATCTATTACGCCGCATCTCTAACAGCCCGACGTTTTCTCGCCTCGCATCATAATAATGTGTCTGAATCAGCAGTCTTTCTGTTAATGACTAAATATGCTTACAAAAAAATATTAGGCCTACGTTCAAGAAGGCCTTCATTACTTCGTTCTCAACATTTTGCAGACTAGAGTGCGAATATCTCGATGAAAATATGTTGAAGACCTACATTATACAGTTTCAATAATTACTGGTAGAAAATAAAGGAAGTAGTAATTAAATATGCAGGTAAGCAGATAGGTAAACAGGTAAGTAAACAAGTAGTTAAGTAAGCAAGTAGATAAGTTTACAGGTAATTAAGTAGGTCAGATAATAGATAAGTAGGTATGTAGGCCTAAGTAGATAAGCAAGTACAAGTGTAAATACGTAAGTAGATATGTAAATAGATAAGTAAGTAGATATGTAAGTACCACGTAAGTATGCAGGGAAGTAAATAGATAAGTTAGTAGATAATTAAATAAGTATGTGAGTAGACAGGCCTAAGAAGCTGAGTAGATACGTTAGTAGGTAAATAAGTAGATAAGTATATACGTAAGTAATTAAATATTTAAATGGATAAGTAATTAAGTGTGTACATGTATGTATATAATGTAATGCTATGTATGTATGTATGTATGTATGTATGTATGTATGTATGTATGTATGTATGTATGTATGTAGGTATGTATATACGGTATGTATGTATGTACGTATGTACGTTTGTATGTATGTATGAACGGTATATATTTATGTATGGTATGTGTGTATGTATGTATGTATGTATGTATGTATGTATTTTTTACCTTGTTTACAAGCATGTTCCATTACAAAAATGCAATACTACATGCTAATAGACTACACATTACAATATTGCTAACTCTTCCGAATACAATGTATACACATTATTGCTAGCCTATTCTACTTTTCCTAAATATACTATTTACAACATGTTAACATCTATGCTACTGTTGAAGCTTTTAAATACTTTGTACAACACTATTTTAGTACCTATTCCTTTTTCTATTTACAGATAAAAAAAATCAATACTATTGCTAATCATTTTAAAAGCTATGTATGTATGTATGTATGTATGTATGTATGTATGTATGTATGTATGTATGTATGTATGTATGTATGTATGTATGTATGTATGTATGTATGTATGTATGTATGTATGTATGTATGGTGTGTTTCTAATGAGAAAGTAAGACGTGTTCGTCAAAGGATTCAAGATTATAACGCCCGAAATCACACGCTGGAATCCACAAGGCAAACGACAGCAGAAACTAAGGCTTTGAACTTTGGATAGGGGTCGTGTAATTACCTTTAGATTGACTGCATAAACCATGTTATGGTTTGGAGGGTCATTCAATTACGGAACATGCGGCGTGTCTGTAGATGACAACCGACCCGTGGTAACAGCGACTTTATAGCCGACCGCCTCAAACGACTCGCATTCATAAGACAAAGATTACTGCTTTCATGTCACCGAACAAGTAGATCAGGGCAAGTCAGACACGTGCCCTTCTCGCTGTGACTTACGTACGCTCAACTCTAATCGGAAAGCCGCTTGAAACATCTTTCTTTCGAGGTCCAAGATTCGATTAAAAAATTCTACGTGTCTGTGACTTACGATTAAATTAGTTTGGATACTCACAGGTTCGACAATGAAATGATATAGATCTTATAGAACAGTGGTATTCAATCTATGGCACGTGTACTCCCAGAGGTACGCATCCCACCTACTAGTAGGCTATTTATTAGTAGTATTTATTTATTTTCTTAACCTGATAGAGATAAGGTCGTCAGACCTTCTCTGCCCCTGTACCAGGGGATACAAACTATAATATGAAGAATCAAATTATAATTAATATTAAATTTACAATTACAACTACGTATATAAAAATACTAAATTATTTTATTATAATTAATGATACTGAAGTTTACATATTATTTTCTTTTACAATATCAACTCTTGTTTTTCTTCGCTTCAATAAAATTTAACATATTTCATTACTATTATTATTGCGTCAGTAACTACCGTACCTATAATAATAATAATAATAATAATAATAATAATAATAATAATAATAATAATAATAATAATAATAATAATAATACAAATTAATTTTGTGCGAGATCGTGCGTATTTGTTTGCTTTCCGCACAAAACCAATACGCGGTAAGTGTGAAATACCACATTCAGTATTCCCAACGTAACACACATAACAATTTCTCTAGTCTTACCGCTTAAGCGTCATATTCATTTTACTGCTTTAGGCTTTTAACATTATTTTTAAAGACGTTCAATATAGTAATAATTATAAACTGGAAACTTACCACTGCAATTTCACCTAAATTGCACTGTTAATTATTGTTTTTAAATATTTGCAAAAATTAAGTAAACTCTACAACACCACAAAAGTTACTGCATTTGTAATGCAAGTAACATTAAGGAAGCCGTGAAAAAATCAACAAGATTCCAGACTCATCATAGACTGGGGGAAAAAAAGACAGACGTATATCACGGCCTGCTGGAGTATAGTAAACACAGAAAACATTTTATAGGAACAATGTTGAAGATAGATATATTTGTTTTCCAAAGTTGCCGTCATTGAACAGAAACCAAGATGGAGATTTCATTGCAACTATTTAGAAATTCCTCTTTCAGATATGTAATAAACGATCTTCGCACAAAATAATGTACGGTACACGAGCGGTATGTTTGTTTTCATGTTCTCGGAAATTAAAAAAGCTCAACTACGTTTCGCTTTTTCAATCTTTTCCTCGAACATGAAAACGTCAACATACCACTCTTGTAACGCATACTATTATTGCATACATTAAGTGAAGGTTTCAAGCCATAGTGGGCCAAGCGCCATTTATTAAAAACGGAGAAAGTAAGAGTTAAAGTTACGTGAATACCATAGTTTAATGAAGATTAAAATATTATTTAGTTGTAATGTGCATACTTTATATTACTTGCTACATGTTTCATTGAATTATGGTATTCACTTAATTTTAACTCTTGTTTTTTCAATTTTTATTATATGGTGCTTGGTCCACTATGGCTCTGAACCCTTCAATTATAGTCTTCTGTTATTTCATAAATAATGGTAATGCTGTGTTTGGTGGTACGAAGGTAAAAAAAATGTATTTTAGTGCTGCACTAGCAAAAAAGATTGAATACCACTGTTCTAGAACTTATCCAAGTTGTATTTATTTTCATCTAAAATTTGCTACGATTTACCTCCGCATTAAAGCGTTTGAAGAGAGGAACTGACCACTCACTTCGTTCTGCTAATATCAGTTTCAGACAAAATAGAAGACGAAATAAAAGAATTAAGGTGGAAGGTGACAAGCAAACTGTTATTGGACAGTGCCATAGGCATAAGTTCTTCAGTGTAATTTTTATAGGTACTAGGTCGCCTTAATAGTATATTATATAACGACGTAAAAAGTGGAGCTTCATCACCGAATGGTTCAAGTTAGATCACGACCGGATCGGAAATAAATATAAAGTAATTACATAATTAAAATAGGGCATTTGGTCCAGGGAACATCCGTGTTTCATAGAAGGATAAAACGTTTAATATGTTACTTAATTGAAATTATATTTAATTATT
The DNA here is from genome assembly GCF_040183065.1 of Periplaneta americana. NCBI lineage: Eukaryota > Metazoa > Arthropoda > Insecta > Blattodea > Blattidae > Periplaneta > Periplaneta americana. The sequence continues at coordinate 68,155,546 of NC_091132.1, read as the reverse complement.
AAAATACAATCAATTTGGTCCAGATACCATTCATTTTGTGCAAGGATAATTCCCTTACCATATTTATTAATTGTTATTATATGCAAATAATTAAAATAGGACCATTTGGTTCAGGGAACATCCGTTTTTGGTGCAAGGATAATTAGTTTAACATTTTTCTGAATAAGTATTGAATCCATCCTTTAATAAATAACTCCAAGTGATTTTCGTAGCGTCGGATTCCTGTACATCAATCGATTACTACTATTATAGATTGTAGAGCATAGATCAAGATGAAGTCGATGCTATGATTAGTAAATAGGAGTTTTATTCATCCTACAAACTTGATAGTTTGTACTAGACAGTTCAATAAGTAATCCACATCATTTTTTTTCATCAAAGTTTCTTTTATTACAAATCAAGATATACCACATTATTCCCCAATTAATTGACTACAAAATCTATTTTTCTACATAGTCTCCATTCAAATCTATGGCCCTACGCCATCTAGAGGTTAGAGTCTGTAAGCCATCTCGGTACCATTCAGCTGGTCTTCCTCTCAACTATGTTCTGACGTATCCTATGACCTGCTCATCGTCGTCATATTGCATCCTTCAGGGGATAAATCAAAAGAAAGTCAGATGGTGCGAGATCCGGACTGCAGAACGGGTGAGGAAGGACAGTTCGCCCAAGTTTTGTTACTTCTTACGAGTGCGTACACTTGTGTGTGGTATCGCATTGCCACGGAGAAGGAGAATTGAGTGAACACCACCCACAGAGATGTCGTCTTGAACAGCAAGTTGTTTGGATGTTACTCAACTATCGTCCCGAATATGCCTATCGGTACCTTCAACTGTCTCCTGTGTTACAACAGCATGTGGATGTCCCGAGCGTGGAAGAACTGACAGATGCGCTTTATCTCGTTATATCGTGACACTCTGCTAACCCTAAAACTGATAGTACTTCTATCCACTGTTTGATCCCCATAGACATGTTGTAAGCGCCTGTAAATGTTTGCAATGGTTTCGTGTTCCGCAAAGAGAAATTCAATCACAGTTTTCTGCTTTATACCTGTTTCACGTGCAGTCGCCATTATTTAAAACTAAACTACATCACACCCATCTAACCAAAAATAGCGAAACTATATGACGAAATGCAGGAAGGTTTAAAGATGATGCGTATAACATTTCGTTATTTTTCAATGAAAGGCAGCCGAGAAAAAATATCACCTATTGAACCGCCCACGTACTGTAATATAAAATTAAGGCAGAATATACGAGTATAAGAAAATGTTAACGAACTTCTTTCAGTAGACAGTGTTGTACCACCTGTGCAAGTCAGGAAGTTTAGGCCTATATGTTTTACACCCTGTACTATGTGTTAGTAATAATCGTAAACATTATATGCATACCCTTAGTGTTAATGAGTTGCACTCTCGCTGTAAAGTAAGTAACGCGTGTTTTTAGGAAGCTAGGACCAGGATAGCAATGTTAGCCACATAAAGACTTCAGCCGGATTCCTTCCAGGCCTCCACTAAGTCCTGCAAAGTAAGTGTAATGAGGAAGTTTTTATAGTTCGCATAAAAGGGGAACAAAAACCTGAGATTAATTACAGCTCACCAAGGCGTAGAATGCATTAAATATTTTCTTCTGTAATGTGTTTCTCGGCGTATCTTCCTGATTTGGAAGAAGTTAAACAAATTACTTAAGATTATTGTTACAATAAATTCCTGAATCCTTTCATTTTGTCTACGAACGTCACTCGTGAGGTGTTAATTGTCGCACTTTTCGATTGTACGATATATTATTAATACATTAAAAAGTGGCGGTACAACTTTTCGTATTTCATTGTATGTGAAATGAAGTAATGGTGAACTAGTAACGGGGGAAATGGGTGTGTCCCGAAAAAGACTACTTCATTTGATTTTAATGTTTTCAAATTGGAGCAGATATATAAATATACATTATTAATTTTCTTTCATAAGAATAAGAAAAATGCCAACATGTATTGGCATAATTATAATACGAAAATAAACATATTCACAGAATTCAAAAGTTTAACAGTTGCTGGTATGAAACATGGCTTCAACTATGATGCAGAGAGTTCCATTTTTTCCCTTGAGATTGTCTTATCAAATTTTGTTTGATAATTGTTAAATATTAGTCTTATAATGTGAATATTGGTTATAAACGTTTTCAATTGTGATTGCTTTTTATCATATGGGTTATTTGATTGCTTATATTAATTGTTTATTTCTATTCTTATCCTTTCTGCTTATCTACAGTGCGGTTTTGAACTCCCGACCTTGAGCGTTTGCTCATATGGGGTCATACGTGGCTAAATTCTTTAATTTATATTTCTGTTTTGTTTAAATATTTGACATGTTCATTATTGTTTGATGTACTTATATAATAGTTTTTAATGTATTTTTGTTTCTATCATATTTAATATGTATTTTTGAAGTTTATTGATTGTAATAATTGTGTTTCTTTTATCAGAAATGTCCAATGATCTCGCCGCGACTTAAATCGAGATCTTTGGAGTGACAAACCGATATTATTTTATAGTCAGACAACAATGTTGTCAAATATTTACCTCTTCCTCAAAAGACAACGTTACAACAACTTTTAAGCTCCTCAATAATCAAGAAATCGGAGAACGTTTCCAGTCGTATCGGCGAAATACTGAATTAAATGTCTTACATCATTCTTAACAATCAAAGAGCGCATGTAACATAAGGTATGGCAACCTACGAAAGATAAAACGCGGGAGATGAAGGGAATTTTGTAGGGGATTAGGCTACCTATGTGAAGACATTATAGAACTTAATTATTGCATTGCTAATAGTGAATAACTCTACTGTAACTTAATTTTCGTAAATGTTTATGATTATTTCACTGCCGTGTTTTAAAAATGATACTTGTTATAACTTTGCAGTAATATATCACTTCATAATAATAACACTAATCATTTTTCAATTGTAGCTCTTTAAAATAGTGTTAAACATTAACATTTCTGTAAACAAAAATTTATTCTTTTATACCAAGTAGGAAGGCTATTTTTACTTCTTTTTGGAGCTCTTGTGTTATGGCCCTACAGTTTGACTGCAGTTTGTTTAAACGGTCTAAATTAAATTTTATATTTATTTTATTAGTTTCAGTATTATTATAATTACCTTCTAGGACTTTTATTGAATGACACCATCCACCAATGCCTTTTGCGTTTCACCATTTTCCTCTTCAAAAACTCACCACTCAACAGTACACAAACCGCTGCGGCACATGCTACTTTCTCGTCAAAAAATGCTGCTAGATAAATTAGATTATTATGGAATTAAAAGTGTTGCACACCAATGGTTTCACTCATATCTCATAGATAGGAAACGGAAAGTTGAAATCAATACAACTATGAAATCTACATCGACATGGGGAACTATTAATAATGGAATTCCTCAAGGATCAATATTAGGTCCCCTACTTTTTCCTAGTGTTTATAAATGATCTTGCCCCCCTTATAAAAGATGTAGGTCATCCCATATTATTTGCAGATGACACAAGTATAGTAATTACAGCCAATAACTCCAACACATTCCAATCTTCAACAGAGGAAATTCTCTTCAAAATATGTGACTGGTTCTCAGTCAATAAATTAGTATTAAATTGTAACAAAACTAACATAATTCAATTTAAATCCTGTCCAAATTCAACGTCGCAAATTTCTAGCGCAATAATTAACAATAGATCCCTATTAGAAACAACAACAACCAAATTTCTTGGCTTAAAAATCGATAATGTGTTAAATTGGAAAAATCATATTAAAGAAATTACCCCCAAACTAAATTCAGCTTGTTTTGCTATTAGATCTATGCAAAAGATAGTAAATATCAATACCTTAAAAACAATATACTTTGCATACTTCCACTCGGTAATGAGTTTTGGAATAATATTCTGGGGAAATTCCACAGATAGTAACAATATATTTCTATTACAAAAAAGAGTAATTAGAATAATAGTAGGTGCGAAATCTAGGGAGTCGTGTAGGACTATTTTAAAAAAACTACAAATAATGCCCATGGCTTGTCATATATCTTTTCATTAATAGTCTTCCTCGTATGTAATCGTGAAGACTTTGCAACTAATTCAACAGTTCATAGCATAAATACACGTCAAAAAATGACTTTCATACTCCATCGGCAAGTCTATCGTGCTATCAAAAAGGAGTGCGTTATATGGCAGTAAACATTTTTAATAGCCTCCCTATCGATATAAAAAATGAAACTCAAAACATAAAATTATTTATGGCCAAATTAAAGAAGTACCTAATTTCTCACGCCTTCTATTCTGTAGGTGAATTCATGACATTCAATAACACTTCATGAAATTGATACTAAAACTATGTGTTGTACTAGTAGACTATATTGTAAATCTCGTCTGTATATATTTCATCTAGACTGTGACTATAAATTAAGATTTTAGTAGTATTAATTTTTTTGACTTGTTCCATATTCTAGCTGTAAGCATGTATGAATACCATGGAATGTTAATAAATACAATACAATACAATACAATTGTCCGATTCATAAAGTTTATTAATTTTTATTGAAAATTATTTCCATTAAGAAAAAGAAATTATTGAAGAACAATGAAACAAATGAATTGAAGAAGAACGCCGTGGGAACGGCGCTTGGTCGGAAATCGACCGACCATAAGTCAACAAGTACGAACCTCGAGCAACTCGAGGTTTGCCAAGCCACATGCCGAAGAACAAGGCTTAACAGTGACGTATAATCTCATTCAAGCGTATGCCTGCATACAATTCTGTAAACGGAAGATCTCTAGACTCCTTGTGAGAAGGTACAATATGCCCGCGCTTGTGATTCCTGTGATACTGCCTTCGTTCATGTGAATTTCACTTGGTGTAAGAAATTATGATAAGGAATAACCATATTAATATTCCAGAGTTATTTTAATTAATTTCACCTTTTGATTATTCTTCCATAGAATATTGGATCGTCATTTGAAATAACGTTTCCGGCACAGGAATTCGATATTCTAACAATTCGATTAACGGAACACTTACAAACATTAAAGATCACATAACAATAAAACGACAGCACTGCGACTCTGATGATATGTGGGCAGTTTTCTGCAGCTGTGTCTTGCATGAGTGAGCCACAGTCACGCTGAGCTGTTATCTGTGTGTGGTGCAGTCGGATTTTTGTGCACGCAGTTCAAAGTACAAAAGTTACCGAAAATCCCATACATAAAATTATGAATATAATGCCAGCACAGCGCACAGGCTCCGACCAATATCCATGCACCGCAATGCTCTGTCATGCAAATGAGATATTGGTTCAGTTTGTAATGAAAACGCGTCCTTTCTTTGTGTTCGCCAACGGTTTTTTCTCTATTGTAGAACTACACAAACGAGAGTGATTAAACAATAATACATCTATAAAATAATATTGCGAATAATTTCGGAATTATAAATCGCATACTTATACGGAAGGCTATGAACTCAACTCCAGAACTGAATATCAGATTTTATTAAAATATCTACTGCTGATATTTGATTAAATTGCGTTCTTATACAGGCACATCATTTTATTTTCACTAATATTTTAATATTAACCTGGCTATATCTTTGGATTAACGACTGAGAACCGGAAACACCGTTTGCTATCCCCTTCCACAACTAGAGTTCGATGATACTGGCGTAAAATACAAACAAATCACTTTACTAGATATAGGAGGGAAGAAAAGTAGTCCATCCATTTATGTAAACTAGGATATATCGCAATTTCGAGTTTGATCATTTTCATTAGGTTGTGTTTAATCAAAATACAGTACAGTATTAACAATAAGTGTTTTTATTCACGAACTGAGCTATCCATGCGAACTTATTCATTATGCAGTGTATATTATAGTGTCTACAGCACATTACCTTACAATATAGAGAAAGAAGTTAAAATGGAAAATAATCAGAATATGGATATTTAAGCACATTTTTTGAAAAAGTGGCCGTTCATTTCGATACAGGCTTCAGTTCTTTTGTGCATATTATCGCACTATAGACTATTGCATCTAATTCCAATTACCAGTTTCGTCTTTCGTACTAGTAACTCATGTTGAAATATTTCTGTACCTACTATATAAAAGAGTATCTTACATACTGTAAATTCAATCTTCACTTCTGCCCGACCCGCACAGATAAAATTACTCAGAAATGCTATCTACTGTCCGTCGCAGGATCGTAGAAGGGGGGGGGGTGAAATCACGTGCCAGTTAATTCTTAACGAGGCCCTTTTATTTAAATTATTTTAAACGGTTGTATAATATTACGTAGACGTCCAATTAATTCGTAACAGAAATTAATGTTTTCAGAAAAGGGCTAATAAAGCCTAGCCACCAGCCTTTACTTCAATATTGGAAGTGTTCGTCACTGGAAAACGCGAAAATATTTCTGGAACGTACTATACTCACAAACTCAGTACTGCTTACTATATGCGGCCTTGGTTCTGTGTGGAGGATAATTAGAACTTCGATACTAGAAGGGGTGGGAGTGAAGTACATTAAAAAACTCAGGTACAATAAAAATTGAAGTAAAATAAAATGATGTCCCTGTACATTTCAATCTAAATGCGAAAATATTATGTTAAGAAATAAACAAATACATATTTCTTTTTAGAATAATCAACGATACGTAATAAAAATTCCTGAGCATTCACGTAGTAAACAACAGTTTATGTAATGTTGTACTGTATATAATATAGTTATCAGTGTTGAAGCGTGAAATTAGGACCAAGGCGTGCACTATGGAATTACTTTAATTTCCCTCGAGAAAGTCGGCGTGACTAGACATTATTCCTTATTTAATAATAATAATAATAATAATAATAACAATAATAATAACAACAACAACAATAACAACAACAATAATAATAATAATAATAATAATAATAATAATAATAATAATAATAATAATAATAATGAAAGAATGCTATAGAGCATAAACAGCACATCGCGAGGTAAATCTTGAGCGGTAGCGACCGTTAGATTAGAAGTAGTTGGTACTACTGCAAATGCGTAACACTGATTTTTAAATTGCAGCTACAACACAACAGTTGTACCAGACGAGGTATATGATCAATATTTAGAGCAGGCCTGCACAAACAGCAGTCAACGAGCGCGCGCGCTCCTTCGGAGCGGGAGAGCGGTGTTTAGCCGCTCGCCGAAACGGAGAGGAAGATACGTCAGAATGACATAGACTTGCTATAGGCAGAGGAGAGGGAAACGACCACTCAGTTATCTAGTGGAGTGCAGTGTGTAGGCCTATTCTCAGTAACTGTTTCACGTTGCTTAGCTACTGCTACAGTACAGTATGGAGGAATCTAAAAACGGAACAAAACATTTAACGATTTACAGCTCGAACTTATTGATCTTCAATGTGACCTAAGAGCTAAAGATCGTTTGAATAATACTACTAGCCTGGTTGAGTTTTACAAGACTAAACATTAGCAATAATATCCACGACTACACAGGCTGGCTGTGAAAATGATTGCTATGTTTGGCTCAACATTTATATTTGTGAGCAACTGTTTTCTATAATCAACTTTAATAAAGGCAGACATCGAACATCTGTAACTGATGTTTCATTATGATCAGTAGGCTACTGTTCCTTTCAGGTGTCAACAGCATAACACTTCGTTTTGATGTACTAATAAATAAAAATATAACAATGATGTTGTACATTTAAGTAGCTATAGAATTTCTATTACTTCTGTAAAATAAATATTTCTTTATTCATTAATAACAGTCCAAGATAGTTTTGCAAACACTGAAAGGAAATTCATTTCATAAGCACTTGTAATAGTACTTCCTTTTGTGTATATTTTGTACGAGATCATCCCTTCTTCCAGTCCACCCTTATACAGAGCGCAGCTAATATCTGCATTCCGCTCATGAGCTGTGAGCCAGCTCGGAGAGCGCAAACCTTGTGCAGGCCTGGTTTAGAGTTTGCCGTAGTATACGAATTTAAGTTCTTATTTTAATAAAACGTTCACTGACGTCATCTAGCGTTCAAAATATACAGCTGATGTTCGTAGAGCTGTATGTAATTAATTCTATGTGAGTACAACATTGTAGGATTTTCAGAGCTAGGATATTACAATTGACGAGCAAAATTTGCAATTCATTTTAGGCGATTAATCGAAACCTGCACTTTTTATGCCTAAATTACTACTGAAACATGATCATAAAAATATTACTTTAGCCTACACTACGCTACGAAACAATTAGTATTTTAAACCATTTCATGGAATCCGCAAACAAAATTTTAATGCAATATGGCATTCTTCTTCGAAAACCGACCGCAAAGGATCAAAATGTTATTATTCTGTTTTGTTCGTCATACTTCTAGGAATAATATCTGTAGAAGCTTGTAATAAAAACACGAGTATGTTCCTTTCCACTCTTTATACTGAAGCCTTAATGAAATTTATAAATTTTATTTCACACAAATTTCGGTTTCAGATTTGATTGTTATGTTCTTGTTGCATAAACGTATTTAGAAAGTCATGTACAGCTTAAATATTATTGTACTATTTTCTTAGTTAAGACTGACATTAGCATTTAGAAAAATGTAATTATTGCAGTTTTACTAATAAAAACTCTTATATATACGTTTAATTGTCATACATATTTACACAATGAATAGCTCGTTCATAAGTCGTGTGTAATGACCTGAAACCGTCCGAAGTTTAATTTTCATTTATCTCAAAATTCATTTTTATGACTTATCTCTCTTTACCCAAATCACACAGAATTGTTCTTGAGTACCTATGTTAAATTTATGTTTTAGATTTGTGTCATCAGGTACTTTAGGTAACCCATTAAAATATGTGACACATTGTCCATTTGTTTTAGAGCTTCAGTCACCGACAACTGCGATGATTCTAAACTGGCGATGGTTTCAGAAATAACTGAAAAGCTATTGTTAATCATATCATTAACAAATTCTATGAAACTGACCGGGTTGCTTGGACTTGACAGGTCCTACAGTATTAGCACAGTCTAGTATATACAGTCACGAAGCTTGAGTTGTGAGTGTGCTAGAAACAATAGACTGTGCCGGTACTATTTCGCATTGCCTGTAATGAGGCGATATTAGCGATCGTGATGGTTAGCAACTACCTATGGATGCATATTTACTACGTATTGAGCTTCGTGACTGTATATTCTAGACTGTGGTATTAGTGTTTTTGTGAGTTGACTGTACGTATCTTATGCACCGTGCAGCAGTAAACAAACGTAATGCTACACGTTGCGGGCTAGAAAAGGGGCTAAACCTTCGGTTTCTAGTAATAACTGAATGTCCATTTCTACCGTAGAAGCTGTGTAAGAATGTCTACAAAACTCACAGCATCTTTCCAAGATTGGTATTGCAATTTCCTTTGATATTTTACTTAGCCATATAACCGGTTTCGAAACAAAGTTCTCAGACAATAAGTGCTTAGTCAGTACATGTAATCATTCAGCTGAGGTGAAGTGAATGAATGAAAGTACAATATAACTTGGTCTGGATGGGTAGCAAAAACACGGCGACGCGAAATCGTGCGCTATAGACGAGCTCCTTCAGCCCAGACCACTCGTCGGGACTGAGTCTCAAGTGGACATGTAATTAAGTCTTCCCCATTCTGTGCTAAGCCCTTTCTCTCGATTGCCGCGATGGAGTTGAAAGTAGTTAAAACTGGAGAAGAAATCTTCCCTTCATCTCAGACAGATGTCGCCGGCGCTAACGTATTTTGAATTACCATCTCATGTTTTCATGTCAAGTGACGATTTTATTTTACATCTCTTAACTAATTTTTAATGTACTCTTACTTCAAAACGTAGGTTCTATTTGAAAAAAAAAATTCGTTTTCTAACGCCTGCCATTGTTAGTTTTGTTCTTGAGAGTCCAAGTTTCACAACCATACAGAACCGGTAATAGCCATTTACTGTTTTATACTATCTTTCAGGTTCTTTGAGAGCAGACTGGATAACACTCAAGATTGCAATGGTGATGTAAATTATTGTAAGATCTATGAAATACAATAATAGAAAATACACCTAATATAACATTGACAAATATGAGTATTATTATTTTACTTTGTTAATATGATGGTGTATTACGTTTTTGTTTTTCATAATTTTTCATTTCATATATTGTTGCAGTGAATAACAAACCACATCTTCAAATTTTCAAAGGAGAATGATTGCCTATTGCTAGAAAAAACAGCCTTACATCTAGAAAAACTTCGTTCCACTTCTGCAGAAACAATGAGGACAGATTTGAAATATTTTACACAAGCATTATCTATCTCAAAATCTGTATCATTATTATAAATTTCCTCATTTGAAATTGTCACAAATTTTACATAGAGCTAAATATCCATAATGTTTATACAGTATTTTTTTAATCTTTTTTGCTACATTTTTTTTCCTATTTCGTGTTCCAACTATTCGGTTCGTCACAATTTCATTGACTACATGCTATTTTATATCTGTAGAAAATACACATAATATAACATTGACATGTATCAGCCTTATTATTTCACTATGTTAATATGATGTTGTATTACTTTTTTGTTTTTAATAATATTTCATTTCATATATTGTTGCAGTGAATAACAAACCACATCTTCAAATTTTCAAAGGAGAATGATTGCCTATTGCTAGAAAAAACAGCCTTACATCTAGAAAAACTTCGTTCCACTTCTGCAGAAACAATGAGGACAGATTTGAAATATTTTACACAAGCATTATCTATCTCAAAATCTGTATCATTATTATAAATTTCCTCATTTGAAATTGTCACAAATTTTACATAGAGCTAAATATCCATAATGTTTATACAGTATTTTTAAAATCTTTTTTGCTACATTTTTTTCCTATTTCGTGTTCCAACTATTCGGTTCGTCACAATTTCATTGACTACATGCTATTTTATATCTGTAGAAAATACACATAATATAACATTGGCATGTATCAGCCTTATTATTTCACTATGTTAATATGATGTTGTATTACTTTTTTGTTTTTAATAATATTTCATTTCATATATTGTTGCAGTGAATAACAAACCACATTTTCAAATTTTCAAAGGAGAATGATTGCCTGTTGCTAGAAATACAGCCTTATATCTAGAGAAACTTCGTTCCACAATGGGGGAATATTTTAAATATGTTATACAATCATTTGTGTGGCGTCGTGGTCTAAGGCATCCTGCCTAGGACTCGCGTTACGGAATGCACGCTGGTTCGAGTCCTCATGGGGAAAGAAATTTTCTCATGAAATTTCGGCCAGTGTATGGGACCGATGCCCACCCAGCATCGTGATGCACTTGGGGAGCTACGGTAGGTAGCGAAATCCGGTTACGCAAACCAGCTATAACGGCTGGGGGACTCTTCGTGCTAACCACACGATACCTCCATTCTGGTTGGATGATCGTCCACTTCTGCTTCGGCATGTGGGCGTGAGGCCAGCAGCCGGCTGGTCGGTCTTGGCCCATCGTGGGCTGTAGCGTCATGGATTATTATTCTTAGCATGCAGGCTTTCACGGCCGGTGTCTAGTTGAAACAGAGCTTCCGGGCTAAGATGCCGTGGTCTACTGGTGCTGACGTTACCAGACGTTTCGTCTACTTCTACGGCAGACATCTTCAGTGGTTAGGTATCCTCGGTCGAAGTCTTCTGCTCGGGATACCTGTAGCAACTGATGACCTGAAGGACGAGCAACCAGTCAGGTCATCAGTTGCTACAGGTATCCCGAGCAGAAGACTTCGACCGAGGATACCTAACCACTGAAGATGTCTGCCGTAGAAGTAGACGAAACGTCTGGTAACGTCAGCACCAGTAGACCACGGCATCTTAGCCCGGAAGCTCTGTTTCAATGGATTATTATTATTATTATTATTATTATTATTATTATTATTATTATTATTATTATTATACATGCATTTATTTCAAAATTTGTATCATTATTACAAATTTCCCCATTTGAAATTAAATCACAAATTTCGTCCCGGACATCTTGATATTATTCTTCTTTACAGGACGTTGAATGTTGCCTGTTACGAATAGCAGTATTCGGTCGTAATGTAACCGATCAACTAAAGTTTACTGCTGAACGAAACACACTGAAATCCTCCACCCCAACGCAATTTCGTACTGGTACCTAAAGTAAGAGGTGCATGAAGCGCAGTGTAAAGGCATAAAATTCTTAGCCCTATTCGTAACAATTGGCCCTTAGTTTTTTAAAATGCCGTGTTAATATTCATAGCTTCTGGGGCATTTTACAATATCTACTGAACTTCATTTCTATTCTCGTGGCATATACTTTTAACACAATATTGTACGTATTACTAATAAATGTAATTTGTTAAATTATTCAAAAGGACAGATATTATAACAGAACTAATATACATAGTATTAACCTTTACCGGAAATAATTTTAATATTGACGAAAATATCACATGCAATATGTATAAAAGAATACTACACATTTATGACTACAAATTATTTACCTGTGTTTAATTATTAACAACATATGATTTTAATATGTAAACATCCCTGGAGGCGACAATGAATATTCCAGTTTCATACAGTTCAATCGTATTGTAATGAAAGCGACGATCGATGTGAGGGTAAATGTGTTAAGTTCAAATAAATTCGACGAAAAATGATAAAGACTGAATGTAATGTATAGGGATCGTACTTTGTCCCAGAAGGCTACAAGGTTAAGTATTACTGGAGTTCTTACTGTCGCGGATGAGTGCATGCATGTAGCAAGCGAAGCACTTGTGTCTGCTCTCGCGACTCCTGTTTCGTCAAGTTGGGCACTTTAACAATTTCACTGATATTTATAATTTATATTATTTAAACTTCGTACACTACAGACAGGGTTTGGAATTGAACGGGTTACATCAACTTCTTGTCTATACGGATGACGTGAATATGTTAGGAAAAAATTCACAAACGATTAGGGAAAACACGAAAACACGGGAATTTTACTTGAAGCAAGTAAAGCGATAGGTTTGGAAGTAAATCCCGAAAAGACAAAGTATATTATTATGTCTCGTGGCCAGAATATTGTACGAAATGTAAACATAAAAATTGGAGATTTATCCTTCGAAGAAGTTGAAAAATTCAAATATCTTGGAGCAACAGTAACACATATAAATGACACTCGGGAGGAAATTAAACGCGGAATAAATATGGGAAATGCGTGTTATTATTCGGTTGAGAAGCTGTTGTCATCTAGTCTGCTATCAAAAAATCTGGAAGTTAGAATTTATAAAACAGTCATATTACCGGTTGTTCTGTATGGTTCTGAAACTTGGACTCTCACTTTGAGAGAGGAACAGAGATTAACGGTGTTTGAGAATAAGGTTCTTAGGAAAATATTCGGGGCTAAGAGGGATGAAGTTACAGGAGAATAGAGAAAGTTATACAACGCAGAACGGCACGCATTGTATTCTTCACCTAACGTAATTAGGAACATTAAATCCAGACGTTTGAGATGGGCAGGGCATGTAGCACGTATGGTCGAATCCAGAAATGCATATAGAGTGTTAGTTGGGAGATTGGAGGGAAAAAGACCTTTGGGGAGGCCGAGACGTAGATGGGAGGATAATATTAAAATGGATTTGAGGGAGGTAGGATATGATGATAGAGACTGGATTAATCTTGCACAGGATAGGTACCGATGGCGGGCTTAAGTGAGGGCGGCAATGAACCTCAAGTTTCCTTAAAAACCATTTGTAAGTAACTAAGTAAACTTTGTATACTAGAATACGTTATTCTTACTATTTACACTATTATAAAAATGTAGGTCTACATTGATCAAACTTTATTTACACTATTACGAGTATGTTTGACATACGAAATAATTCTACTTATAGTCTAAGCCCACGCAATAGCGCATTAATATAATAAAAAAGCTCCAAAAATATGACAAAACCCAAACTTAAAATTAAATTTAAAACAAACACAAAACTCGAAAGAATTGCAGTAGATTTGTATATTTTTGTTTTTATGTAATTTACATTTGACGAACATGTTATAAAGCGTTTCCAATTAAACATTTCTCCCCTTTATTAGACAACATTTGTATATAGGAAAACTCCATTTAACCTAAAAAATTAGCTGGTACAAACTGAAAACGTGGAATATCAGAGAACTCTACATAGTTATATTATTAGATGGCAATGTTCCGCGAAAACATGGCCTACGAATCTCCCAGTTAAATCTGTAATTTCATATGACGAAACCTATATTTCCTTATCTACTATTACGTCCGTTGTGAGAGTTTTTGTTTCACTGAAAAGCGCGAAATGATGTTTAAGCAATATTATTGCACAATAAAATTTTATTTTAGTGTACTTTTCTTAAAATTACGGTTTTCGACTTTTTCAAACTAAATACTAGCTAAGAACATTATGTTACACAAGTCCTTATAGAACAGTGGCATAGCAACAAATATTTTTGAAAAGGAAATATTTTGAGTCTGCTTGAAAAATGCTACATTTTTTGTGTGTTTTTCAGTGCTTCTGTATGAAATATCGTTTTTCTGCTCTAATTTCAGAATAACCTTACTAATATATGCCTCATTCGATCTAAAGTTTTCGCTCCATACTATTCTATCAGTAAATTAACTTCCAAATACTAGGATTCCTTTCTTTCTGAATAGTCACTACCTTATTTGCTGATATGCAATCCTGAATTGATTGTGAGTAAGGTGGGGTGGGAGGAGAGATTTTACTCCCTCCGTTGCAAAATATGGTATAGTAAAAAACAAAGCGCACGAAACATTTCTCGGCAAGGTACAGTATTCTGTTCAGTAGTGAAAGGACTATCAGACAGTGCAGTTGTGTTTCTAATCTTCTGTAGTGCATCAAACTATAATATTTAAATAGTTTATTATGAATAGAAATCAAATGGGCAACTGCTGTGGTGTTCCTGTTGCAGAAAATGTAACACAGCGGTGACCAAAGAGGGTGTCGTGATTACATCTTGTAATCACAGACATTCAAACGGGTACGAGGAATTTCCTATACATTTCTGTGTGTTTCATTCACGTACTGAAGGCAAGCAGTGGCGGTATCATGTCGCTCTACAAACTCTGTTTCTACAAGCAGTAAGAGGTGGTTTCGAAAAGAATGAGAAGCAGAACTTTTTTGTTGTTCTGTTGGAGAAAAATGTAGTATGTTTACTTTGCTCAACGGTTCAATAAGGAGCATATAGAAACATTAATTGCCACGCTGAATAATGTATTATTATTATCATTATTATTGTTATTATTATTATTATTATTATTATTATCAATATCATTATTATTATTACTGACCACTAAGTATGTGTTTCTATAATTCTTCTGTACGTGCATGAATATTGATATTTTTACATCTTCTCCCTAGAAGATAAAATTATTAGTTTTATCTTAATTTTAATCTTCTTAATGTTTAGCTGGGGTAACTATTTATTAGTTATTAATTTAATAATAGTATTGTGGAAAAACTGATTCAATATTATGCGCCAACTGACTGTCAAACACCAGGAATTGACATGTCTTAAATCATAGTCAGGAAGAGAAAAATGAGATAAATAAATGTAAGGAAGTCAGGTACCTAATGAGGTTTGAAATATCTCGTGCTCTAAAGCCTTTTAATAGAACAGAATTTCTCAAAAGAGTAATGATTAAAATAGCTGAAATAACTTATCCATAAGAAGTTTTTAATTTTGAAAACTAGAAATTTCTCGACCAAGTATCGAGAGAAGAATTTAGAAAATTCCTGATTATATTCAAGAGGGATGTTAAAAAAAGAAGCAAGAAAAATCGTATTTTATTCACTGCCTCTTGATGACAGCAGTGACATTACTTATACAGCAAAGCTTGAGATTTTTATCCGCGGGATTGATCAAGATGTTAGTACAGGAACCACCACTGGTTGCAGTTTTCATGCCAAGTACCTTTCCTCTGTCTCCTTACTTCATAGGCTGTCTGTCGCATGTAATCACTGCAGCTCGAGTTTTGGTCACAGCTGATGTAACACCAATCCAGTCAATTTTGAATAGAACATCTCATGCTGGACAGCCGTACAAAAATTGATTATAATTTATTGCAGTTTTTATGTTAATTTGCCTCCCTTAAAACAATGTTTGTGTTTTTCTTTTATTAATTTGACATCACACAGAATGAAATGTACCTAATTTTTATGTTTTTCTTATGTTAATTTATCAAACAAATAAGTAAGTTAGAAGATGTCTTAAAGTTACATTATATTACTGAGAACTTTAACAAATGTATACCATATTTTGGAACAGAATTAATTACATCTTTCTGTACCATATTTTGAAACAGAGGGAGTATGAAGTAATGGTACGATTAAATTTGTCATAGAGGTCGACAGCTTCGATCAGCTTAAGAACCAGTTAGAGTTAGCATAAACGAAACGCACTGAAAGCGCATCTCTGCTATCAAGATACTTTCATAGTTCACTATAATAATCAGAAACTGAATGTACTAACTCTGTACACAGCTAACCTGATTGCAGTGAGTCGATGATCAAACTCTGAGTACTACTTATAAGAGGTAATGAAACATCTGTGGATCTCCTATCACTGTCATACGATGTATAATAAAACAGCAAAAACGTTACCGAATTCTACATAATTATAGCCAAGACTTTCGTTCTACTCTGTGAGACAATTAGACAATTAATTAAAATAAAATTTCGATTCATGCAGAAGCGACATAATAAAGATATAGCTAAAGATAGAAATGAAAGATTATTTACACTAATCCTGGATCAATATCCTAAGAATGACAAAAATCTACAATTGTTCAGGCTATGGACAAGACTCGCCTGCTTAACAAGCCACCTTCACAGAACAGGAATTTACAATACATCATATTGTACTCTGTACAATTCAAATGAAGTAATAGATCTGGGCTAGAAATGAACAAGGAGCGAGAATGCAAGACTAACAGCGCCCGCAAAGCCGAAAACCCGTACGACAGTATTGCCAGTCGTTGACTGCTTGCAAGCAAATGTTCCAAGACATCGGGACTTCGGAAGTGATCAACTCTCGAATGTCAAGCAGCCTTGAATCGTCACAGATGTTTATACCAGACTGAACTTTTATCTGTTTTGGCAACTGTTATACATGTATAAACAATCAAGTAGCCTATTTGAAACATCATCTCTACCTTTCAGTGTAGTAATCCGTTCCCCAATCCTTATTTAATTACTAGGCCCTTATTAAATGACTAGGAAATTCTTTTTCGTATGTCTGAGATCAAGTATACAATCTCAAGTAAAACAAAACGTTTTATTTAACGCTATGTTTTATGTTTCTTAGAAATTCAAATTTATTTGAGTTTTTTTATTTATGTAAACATAGGTAATATCTGAACAGTTAGTTTTGTTCATCTCTAATCTGGACCATCTCAAGAGATGCACAGCCATAACCAATCACGATACAATTCCTCAGAAATAATGAAGTGGAAAAAACTAAAGGCTTTACTCGTATAAAGGTAAATGTTAGGCCTCAAAACAACAAAAACATTCGCTATACTGAAATGCTATTAGCAGAGAGGGTGGAGAATTCTGACTATTTTAATGAAAGTGGATCACACAGATCATAGTAGGCACAGATACTCTAAAACTATAATGTAAGTTATACCAATAATTTTAAGCTATATTTCGAACTTGAGTTCTGTGTCTTGCAGCGTCATTTTGGTAGATATATTTTTTTGTAGTAAGGTAGGTGTCCCTGATATGGCCATGCTAAGGATTGAGAATTTTTCTAGCCGCCATTTTGAAAAAAAAATGTAAACCACTTTTTTCTTACTCGTTCTCAGTCTAATGGACTTTCTTAAAACAATTTCCTTTCCCCATAAAAATAGCTTTAATTGTCCAAAAAGTCCCAAATTCCAAAAGTCTGCCTAGTGGCCATATCAGGAACATGTGCACATGATATGGCCGCCCTTGTTCCATGTTCTACAAATCGTGATTGTTTTCAGTTTGAGAGCGCAGTTGTGTTAAAATTAAATAATTTTGGTGTAAAATAAATAAAAATGACACTTAATAATCTTTTTTATAATTCAAAAGTGTAGTCAAAACTGGTTTTTCCATAAAAAATTAAGTTGTTTTTCTTAAAATACAACATTTTTGCGTAATCCCAGCTATAAAGCATGCAAATTTGTCAGGTGAAAAAATAAAAGTGAAATGAACTTGATATGGCCATGGTGCATTTGATATGGCCATATCAGGAGCAGGTAAGCTTTCACGAAAATCGTTTGATTATGAACAACTCGTAAAAGATACGCCATCAACTACAACACCAATCAACAGAAAATTAAAAACTGAATGGAATACGATGGTTTTCATGAAACAAGTCTTTGAAAAACATGATAAAATAAAGGAGACTTACCAGAGAAAAATAAGAAGAGGTCACATGAAAACCGCAAAACAGGCAACTGACGCCATATTGCTCAACCTGACTGGATGGAAAACGATCAAGTGACATACCAGGATGCCCTTTCACTGGATGCTGCTGCAATTTAGCGGATTTTTTGGTTAACTAACTCACAATAGAGGGGTGACCATATCGGGAACATGGCCATAACAGGAGCACCCATCTTAGTACACATTTTCAAAGGGAGTTTTACTTAATTTTGGAAGATTCTTTTGTGAGATACGAATGGACTTTTTATAGTAGTAAAATTTTATCGATAATGATGATTATTACGTTTGACAATTAGTACTTGAATTACTAAAACATCTCCTGAAAGAATGCAGATACCAAAAAGAGTTACAGATTTTTGTAGCCTACATAATGAAGTCCACTATTTCGTTTGTATTAGCCCTACCTGAAATTTTGGGAACATTGTTTTTGTAGCGTTAAAATTGTTTACAGCAAATATGCACTTTATTTCTTTTATACATTTTTTAATGGCAGTTTGTATTGATTTGGATGGTGTGGACATTGAGAGCGTTTGCAAACACAGCGAAATGTTTCTACAATATACCAATCGCGCCTCTCTATTCATAAGCGTTGAATTCCATAACATTTCGTGCTGGCATGCGTATTCTAAACAAAACACATTTAATTAAAATGTTTTATTTAGCATTCAATTCCAGCTCCTGGTCAGCAAAATGTTTACATGCAGACACAGGCCTATATAATGGAGTACACAAATGAAATCGTACCTAGTTATAAATCTGCGTGTAGCAATATTACACACGTAAATACGGAAATGAATCGGCTGTCATGTACGCGATGTCTAAGGCGCTGTTTTAATGCTACATGGAAATTCGTATCGCAGTTTCGAATTCCTCATTTCATAAGGTTTGAATGTCTACCGTCAATACGATTTTCTTTGTTGTCTTTGACTAAATCTGGCATTGCTTGAGAGACGGGCATTCGTGTGTATTTTGTACTTTCACTCAAGTACAATGTTCTGAAAACTGTCTAACTTCTAGGCGCTCTTAACTTTCTCGACAGTGCGCGACAAATATCGGTTTCAGCACTTAAAAAGCAAATTAAAATACCTACTCAATCAATGTTTTATATAATCAGAGCTTTTGTGAGTCAGTTATAGCATGGCTAGCACAAGTGATATTAAAAGACTTCGTTCAGACCCTGAATTGAAATCTTCTGTGGGAAAGTGATTATTGATTTTCTTAAGTAGAAATTGGGACACAGTGTTTAGTTTGTAGAAAAGTTATTAGGTACCACTTTTAAAAAATACAATTCAGAGCGCCAATTTAAAACATAATTGTCAGTATGGAGGTGTCGTAGTAGTGGACCACGAAGCCCTTCTAGATGAAACGCGTAATGATAAACTTGGGATAGAAGTAAGTTTACTTAATTCTACTATATAGCAAGAATATTATTAGTAAAGATGATAGATTTTTGGAACTTAAAATTAAAAATATAGCGTTTTAAAAATAAATTTTAGCATTTTATAGCACTTTCAATGTTTAATTTATTATTTTGCAGTGTTCTTGGATAGAAAATTTTTATGGAAATTTTAGTGGTAGCAATTAATGTAAATAATGTGTGAACAGATGCATTTTCTACATTTTCGATTTCAAATTCTTGAAAATAATAAACAAGTAGAGGGACGTATAAAATTACAGTGAAATTGTGAACATTTAGAAACATGCCAAAAGATAAGGTGTGATTTTATCACTCGCTACCACATACAACATGTTTGTGAGTGAACACAGAGAGATCGCATAGGCAGCCAATATTCTAGCAGACAGATTAGTTGAAAACACAAGATAACAGTACAGATTACAAATTGAGTAACAGGTAGGTCACATTCCTCTGCTGTTCATACTGTAAAACCTAACGCGGAGGTGTGATCAAAATAGTTGAAAAGAAATGTAGGAACTTGTGAACTACGAGTATGTGGCGGGGTCTTTAGATAGATTATAATTTTTACGAAAAAAAAGACATAGAAAAAGTCTCATAACATGAAATTTCGCTCTTATTTCCCAGAAAGACATTAATTTCGTATTTTGTACTCAATTTCCCACTTTATCGCGGATTAAAAACTATAGCAATAGACTATATTTAACATAAGTTGCTTTTAAACGTAAAATTACTTATTTTGTCAGCATTTGGGCACATTTATAATTTATCGTGATTCCGAAAATCTACCACCTAGTATTTATTAGATATCTTTCACTCTATGTTAAGCTACTGAAGGGATTACTTATTCGTCCGTAAAGTAGTGCAAACTATTTTTTTTATTACTTCAAACACTGAAGTGATGACATTTTTGTCTGTAGTGTAGTGCAAGCTACTGTGTTTTTCTGATTGCATGAATAATTGTGTACATCATAATGCAGCGAGATTTGTAGTTTTAAATTATGCAGAAATGGGAGAAAATATCCGACAAGTTATTTCGAACATTTCGCAAGAAGATATTAGTATTTCAGATCAACCTTCAGAGAAAAATAAATTGGTATTGTTTAAATTTATTTTTCAAAGAAGCATTTCTTTGCCTTATTTTTTTTGTGTATTGAAATGTTTAAGTCCAATTGAGTTATTAACAATTAAAAATGTCTCCAGCATAACTTATTTCTTTGCTTAAATTATAAAGCGTTCAATTTAAAATATATTTACAACATATGGTGGAAATGATGTCCCTCCGTTTCATTGCATTTACGTACACTTCAATGTGCGATACTTGTTAAAAGTTAACGCATTGTATTAAATTTACATTATTTATTTCAATTTATTTCCATCATAGAAACAACTCCCTAATCCTTAACCCATCCTCACGTACCGTTTCGACTGAGAACCGGTTTCTCATGCAGGAAATACCTAAGTATGCAGTTCGTCTTGCACAGTTCATGCACGCAGTGCAGGAATCTACCCATCACTGTTATTATTCCACAAGTCCCACTATTTATCCGTCTGAAAATGCATAATAATTCCAGGTATGGACTTATATCAAGATTTAATGCGATGTTGTAATGCCATGAAAGAAAAAATACAAAAATGATTTCGCTATGATTGAAACTACGTAATCAAAAAGACATTGATGTCTCTCTTAAGAACTGAAATATTGATAAAAATTTATTAAAGCTCGGATTTCTAAGCACAATCAAACAGTAAAATGAGCAAGCAAATAAGCACGAAAAATGGTGAAAATAAGCACCAAAATAAGCAAAAACGAATACACGGAAATAGTAAAATAAAAGCGAAAATTGGTGAAAATAAACATGAAAATAAGCAAAACCGAATACATGGAAATATGATGATAAATTATTTGTTTCGTAGAACTCTTATCTTATTGTTGAAGTATACAAGGAAGGTCATCCTGAGATTTTCCTGTGTGAAGCTCCTGCGTCTGTCGGGGAAGAATTTGTACAGTGAAAACGTTCTTTCGACGTCGCATGACGTCACAGGTGCATGTGAAAAACACCACAGTTCTTCGGTGAATTCCTCTACAATATTTGTTTCTTTACCAGAAAGTTTTTTTTAGAAATTTGACACAGTGTTTTTTAAACCGGAATTTTTCTGTAATACCTGACTAAGTTTGTCGAATGCAATTTCTGCAACCACATGTGTTCCCTGAAGATAATGTTACCGAAATTTCGTCTATCAGAGAAAGTGAATGTTCCAAGGAATTATTTCGACCTTCCAACTGCTTTAAAATTTCGGGTATTTTGTAGAAACGGTTATGGATGTACTGAATCTTTTCTTGGATGCCGTTTTTAGTAAAACATTCTTGGGCTGTGGCAATGCTGACTGCATCTTCTGCATTTAGGGAATTCAATACATTTTTCACTTCACTGAAATGTTCCGCGTAGTATGACATAGCCTGTAACCACGTACCCCATTGAGTTAGACTGGCTGAGGAGGTAAAGACAAATTTGGAAGGAGTTCACGAAATTTTTGAAGTCTAATCGGTGACTTTATAAACATTTTCTTCCCACTGAAAACAAGAAGATCCGCGTTTTTATACTGCCTAGTCGCAGAAGCCTGGCGAGGAATCCCAAGGTTCTCTCCTAATTAGAACTACGCAGTATTTCACATCCTGGGTCATACACTAGCATTGCGTTCTTACGCATTCGACTGAAGTTAATTTTTTATTGGCCAATAAAAAAGGGAATCAGTGATAAATGATGTCTAGGAGTGAAATATGCACTTTTAAAATTACAGTTTTGGGTTAAATATGCTGTTTTACTTAAACATAGTAAAATAAGTAAGCGAAAACGTTTTCCTGCGAAATAAGCATTTATAAGCAGTAACAAACATAGTTAAAACTGCTTATCTAGGTGTGTCTTACGAAGTATAACCTTTCTGCTTACCTAAGTGTGGAAAAGAATATGCATTTTGCTTAGAAATCCTGGCTTTAATAATAGTAAATCCATTCTCCAGCATCAGGTGAGGCAAAGCAATTTCAGAGTGAGAGATAGAGATAGAGAGAGAGAGAGAGAGTGCGTGCTTTGCGTATGTATGTGTGTTTGGGTATGTTACAGAGACAGGGAGGGAGAGAGCTATTTCCTGAGAGTCGCAGATTACCAAACAGTACAAAAATCAATGTTTAGACTAGGGGCACAGTTAGCAGAGTTACGTTGGATTGTTGTCAACAGCATTTGTGTACTTTCAGTGTGGACGGAAAAGGTTTGTTTACTTCTAGTCTACCTGCGTTTCGAATGGACTGTAGGGACAATCTACAGTACAGTATGTGAGCAGCAAAAACGTTGGTGGCATTTCGTCTCATTCCACTGAAGCACCATAGAATATTCCGAAAGTGAAGAATTCGATAATAGCAGGCGACCTATGGTATAAATGATATGTATAACGTATGGAAGATGACACGAGTCCATGGACATATTGGTCGCTGATATACACAAACTGTGACAAGTCCAAACTTTGACGTGGGCGAAAAATTATCGAAAAATTTTACCTGAGACCTTCCGTCAAGGACAGTATTCTTTCATATCATAAATCTAAGACCCACAACAAGAATAAGGATTTTTGTGCTCTTAAAATCAATAATAATTGTTCTCGGCAGAATATGAACACGGAAGACTCGGACTTAATGACAAATGTGATAACAAGGGACCATATCTTGTCCCAGGAGGCAACATATTGACATGAATAAAGCAAAGGTAACTAGCATGTTAATCATAATTATACGGAATTTTAACGTCTTTTGTTTCATCAGCCACAAGTTTAAAGCGCAACTTTGGTCCATCCCCTTTAACTGTTCCCTCATTACTAAACTAACATTACGGTAGAGATTAGAGTATGGTGTGTTATCCAAATCATGCATGATAAACGGTGTAATATTACATCACAAATCTCTTTTATGTTCAGATCTTATGACCAAACACCTATATTTTACCGATGATAGTTAGAATATGAGTTTTACATTTAAACTTGGACCATGATTTCCGCCCTTTCGAGCCACATACAATCTCATTCGTCTGTAACACCTAATCTGAAGTTATGTTTTAGAGCTTCTGTCTATATTTCCAAAAAATAGTCCAATTTGTGAAGTGTTGATTCTAAAAAGTTTCACAAAATGTGATAACAGTGATTATTTTTCAATCCTTATATTAGAATCCGTATTTGTAGATTATATTAAATTATATTTAAAAAATAAAGAACCTCAAAATGTTCATATATTAATATTCATTTTCAATAATCCGTATAATAAAAATAAATTCATTGAAAACATTTAAAATGACAAGCTAAGAATTAGTAAATACTGCAATATATATTTGGAGATTATATTCAATTATATTTAAAACATAAAGGGCTTCAAATGTTCATATATTAACACTCATTTCCAATACTTACTTACAAATGGCTTTTAAGGAACCCGTAGGTTCATTGCCGCCCTCACGTAAGTCCGCCATCGGTCTCTATCCTGTGTAAGATTAATTCACTCTCTATCAACATATCCCACTTCCCTCAAATCCATTTTAATATTATCCTCCCATTTACTCTACGTTTCCCCAAAGGCCTTTTTCCTCCCTGCCTCCCAACTAACACCCTATATGCATTTCTGGATTCACCCATACGTGCTACATGCCCTGCTCATCTCAAAAGTCTGGATTTAATATTCCTAATTACGTCACGTGTAGAATACAATTCGTGCAGTTCTGCATTGTGTAACTTTCTCCATTCTCCTGTAACTTCATCCCTTTTAGAACTAAATATTTCCCTAAGAACCTTATTCTCAAACACTCTTAATCTCTTTTCCTCTCTCCAAGTTTCACAACCATACAGAACAACCGGTAATAATATAACTGTTTTATAAATTCTAACTTCCAGATTTTTTGACAGCAGACTAGATGACAAAAGCTTCTCAACGAATAATAACATGCATTTCCCATATTTATTCGTTTAATTTCCTCTCGAGTGTCATTTATTTTGTTACTTTCGCTCCAAGATATTTGAATTTTTCCACCTCTTCGAAGGATAAATCTCCATTTTTATATTTCCATTTCGTACAATATTCTAGTCACGAGACATAATCACATACCTCGTGTTTTCGGGATTTACTTCCAAACATATCGCTTTACTTGTTTGAAGTAAAATTTCCGTATTTTCCCTAATCGTTTGTGGATTTTCTCTTAACATACTCATTTCCAATAATCCGTATAAAAATAAATTAATCAAAGAACCTTTAATACTACATGGCAACTATCAGGAAACGTACTATTGTAACAGTGTGATTTAAATGCATAAATAACGTATTATGTTATAGCTTACTTAGTTGGGGGTTGTGTACGTGGTAGCTAAACCACAGTTTTAATGCGGTGTGAAAGTCATGGTTGTGTTTTTAAATTCTACGTTAGGGCATTGATATAATATTATACTGCAATATTATGCGTTTCCTTAGATGGAGTTTCGAAGCTTCCCCTACTTTTAATGGTCTCCCTTCGCATAAGTATCAATTTGCGCAATTTTGTTTATAGACAATAAAGCTTATGAATACTAAATTCGCCCTGCATTAAGCTATAAACATGAAATAATTTTAACAGTAGTTTGCGTAACTTTTCATTCGTATTAAAACTCTTGATAATTTCCATATTTTCAGGGTTTTTATTATTATTTTGACAGCACCTATATCCGAGCAAGTGTGGAAAAACTTAGATCGAAATATTGTTATGAAGTTTTTAAATTCTGTTGATCACCATATATTCTAAAAAATGGAATCTGAGTATGGAATTTACACCAGTAGTAAAAGTTATACATATTTCATACGTCCTAAGTACAAAAGGTCACACATCATCATAATCTACAAAGTCACCAGTAGGTCTGTTTCGTTACAAGGCAACCTAACAATGAAGATATTTGAACAACTGGTATTAGGTGTTTTGAATTTAGTGATTTTAATCTCATAAAGATGAGTTCTTAGGAAAATATTTGGGGCTAAGAGGGATGAAGTTACAGGAGAATGGAGAAAGTTACACAACGCAGAGCTGCACGCATTGTATACTTCACCTGACATAATTAGGAACATAAAATCCAGACGTTTGAGATGGGCAGAACATGTAGCACGTATGGGCGAATCCAGAAATGCATATAGAGTGTTAGTTGGGAGACCGGAGGGAAAAAGACCTTTGGGGAGGCCGAGACGTAGATGGGAAGATAATATTAAAATGGATTTGAGGGAGGTAGGATATGATGGTAGAGACTGGATTAATCTTGCTCAGGATAGGGACCAATGGCGGGCTTATGTGAGGGCGGCAATGAAGTTACGGGTTCCTTAAAAGCCAGTAAGTAAGTAAGTAAGTAAGTAAGTAAGTAAGTAAGTAAGTAAGTAAGTAAGTAAGTAATCTCATAAAGATGAACTAAATTTTACTGTTCAAGGATATGGCCGCTTAAAATTTAAATACCTTCCATATGCCTCACAAAATTTATTATTTACTGGCTTCATTAGCTTTGTCAGTACAATCGCCCTTTCTAAATACATTTTTTGAAGATTTATTCAAGAAATCGCTCCAGGTAACTCTACAGTATTTACATAGCTTTCCTTCTTAATTACGATTTCGTGAAGTTTATGGACAGATTTATTGTTGCCATAGTCACCAACATCTGTATTATTACGTTTAAATTTTATAATTCACTAAGGATTTTTATTCTCAATTTAGTTGTTCGGATTCTTAACACATGTGTTAAAACTCCAAAAGTCATTGACTCCTACTCTTGTTGAATGTGCTCATTAAGGTTCTTAAACACCAACATTTGCTGAACTTCTTAAGTTGCTTGTTAAGGTTGTTTTTAATTAATTATTTTTGTATGGACTAAAGAAAAAATTGAAGTTACGGAAATTGCAATCAAAATTTAGTGTCTTTTGAAACTTCTATGTAACATAGCTTTAAAAGAATGGTGCCACAGCACATGACAAGGCGATAGATGCTCATTAAATTTTATGTAATGTATTTTTATACATCGATGTGTATCTGAAAGAAAAAATAAAAAAAAATTAGATGACACTGCTATCAAAATTTAATATTATTTAACTCCTATGCACTAGAGCTTTAAAAATGACGACACAACAACCAACAGGATTATAAATGCGCATTAAATTTTATGTAATGTATTTTTCACATAAATGTTATTTTGAGGGGACCGGATAGTGATTCCTGTGTGATTAAGGGGTTAGGTACAGCTTGCAGTAGCAACATTTTTGGAAATAGTCAACATTTTTTATCCCATTATTGTATCTTCTACAATAATGAAAATTGGTATGTATAAAACACTGTCCTTCTGCTATATGGAAAAAATATTTTTGCTAAAAAAGTACTTATATATTTTTCAAAATGCTAAACGGTGGCAGTTCACTGTGCACTGATGAAGCGTTTCCCTCATAACTCAAACTTGTTAACTTTTTCATTTTTTCTCTTTTATTTTATTGCTGAATTTCATGTTTACAATGTCATGCTCTTCCAACTACATTCCTTAATAAATCATGTTTTTTATTTTGTGTTAGAAGAAAATTCTGATATTTGACCTTTTTAAAAATGAATTTACTTTTTATCAGACAATCTATCAAAGGTAGAGAAGTCATTATGCTTCATATTTTGGATATGGCATGCATAAATAAACACAAAAAATTTCGTCACAGAATGTTGGATAGTTTTTGAGTTATGAGGGAAACGTTTCATCACTGCACAGTGAACTTCCACCATTTTGAATTTTGAAAAAAAAAAAAATAGAAATAATTTTTTTAAAGTCGTAAAAATATTTTTATCATATAGCAGAAGGACAGTGTTTTACAAATACTAATTTTGATTATTGCACAATACAGTAATGGAGGAAAGAAATGCTGAATATTTCCAAAAATTTTACTGCTGTAAGCTGTACCTAACCCCTTAAAACATTTCAGTACAAAAGTTTGGTTCAGTATTTGCAGGCTTTCAGTGCTCAGAGTGAAATAAAAATTGCCATGGTAATAAAATAAAATATCATTCTGAATTCCGTGGTATAAAATACGGCTAACAAATTTCTAATCCAAGCGCAAAAAAGATCCTAGCTGATAACCTGTTTTCCACTTTGCTAAATGTACCTCAAACTTTAAGTGCACATTACGTGCTACAATCTTCACACATATTCCTGGTATTTTTTTTTTAAGTTATCAAGTAACGTACAGTATATTGTAAATTCTAAAGTAATATATAATACAATGGTTACATCAGCTTCTTGTCTATGCGGATGACGTGAATATATTAGGAGAAAATACACAAACGATTAGGGAAAACACGGAAATTTTATTTGAAGCAAGTAGAGCCATCGGTTTGGAAGTAAATCCCGAAAAGACAAAGTATATGATTATGTCTCGTGACCAGAATATTGTACGAAATGGAAATATAAAAATTGGAGATTTATCCTTCGAAGAGGTGGAAAAATTCAAATATCTTGGAGCAACAGTAACAAATATAAATGACACTCGGGAGGAAATTAAACGCAGAATAAATATGGGAAATGCCTGTTATTATTCGGTTGAGAAGCTCTTATCATCCAGTCTGCTGTCCAAAAATCTGAAAGTTAGAATTTATAAAACAGTTATATTACCGATTCTTCTGTATGGTTGTGAAACTTGGACTCTCACTCTGAGAGAGGAACATAGGTTCAGGGTGTTTGAGAATAAGGTGCTTAGGAAAATATTTGGGGCTAAGCGGGATGAAGTTACAGGAGAATGGAGAAAGTTACACAACACAGAACTGCACGCATTGTATTCTTCACCTGACATAATTAGGAACATTAAATCCAGACGTTTGAGATGGGCAGGGCATGTAGCACGTATGGGCGAATCCAGAAATGCATATAGAGTGTTAGTTGGGAGACCGGAGGGAAAAAGACCTTTAGGGAGGCCGAGACGTAGATGGGAGGATAATATTAAAATGGATTTGAGGGAGGTGGGGTATGATGATAGAGACTGGATTAATCTTGCTCAGGATAGGGACCGCTGGCGGGCTTATGTGAGGGCGGCAATGAACCTCCGGGTTCCTTAAAAGCCATTTGTAAGTAAGTAAGTAAGTATATAATAAAATACTTCACCCTTAATCAAACAGGAAGCTAGCGTTCAGTCCATATTTATGAAAGGACTGGGCTAGTTTTTTTTTACCCATCGGTCTATGGACTGAGCGAGTTTTCAAATGACATGCACAATAACATAAACTTTGGTGTTGTTTTGGAAAAAACAAGCTTAAAATATGATAAAGGGCTAAAAAAAATCAAAGGGGGTCAAAATATATATATTTCCGAACTGCACTTGTACTTATTGTACCGTTACATACACCTGCGCATGTCACTGAAGATAATTACTGCTACACCTGTTGAGTCAGTCTATAAAACAACGTCAGATTGTATTTAAGAACTGAGCTTCTACACGTAATTTTGTGCAAACAAATCAAGGACCTGCAGCGATTTTTCCTGGAATCTCTCCATATACTCCTTATGGTTGGTAGTCTTCTCTGCCTTTCAAGTGATGCATTTAGTATAGACTCCAGGCGTTTCTCTGATTCTAGATGGGATTGGATCGTTCGTGACAAATTTTTCGTCACTAGGACGATTCGTAACACATTACAATTTCGTTACCGGATGATTCGTAACACATTAAATTTTTGTATAACAATATGTTTCGGCAGTTACGATTTCACATGCCATTCAAATAATTTTGTATAAACGTTTCCACAGTTCTGGTTTCACATTACATTCAAATAAAATTTGTGCTAATTTTTATTGTAATGTTTCGTAATGAAAAAGAACTGTTCCCGATTTTCTACTATGTGGAAGACAATTTCATTAGCGGTCGAAGACGCGGTAGTAGGAAACAACTCCTTTTCGCACCGAACGTATGGAACTGCTATGATGGGACCTTAATGTAATACCAAGAACAACAAACACCTGTGAAATTTGGCATAGGAGACTTAATATTTTAATGAGACAAGCTCACACCTCACTATATCCTCTTCTCGCACTCCTTGAGAGACAGATGGCAGAAATCAGCGTGAAAATAGAAAGAATGGCAAGTGACATCTCCACGCAAGAAAAAGAAGACATACTGTATATTGACTTAGAAAAACTGTTCAAAGAATTGTTGAAAAATATAGCGAGCACAAGGATAACAATAATATATTGGGGTACTTGCGGTCTCTTGGACATAACATAGTAGGAAATTTTTTACTTTTAAATATTGAAAACATAATAAAATTTTTAAGATTACAATATTCAATCATTCATATTGGCAGCAAGTAATACTGTGATCAAGTTGTCATTGTAACGAACAGGTTACGAAAAAATACTTATGAGCAAGTTATCATTGTGACGAACGGTATTATAACCAACTTATCATTGTGACCAACAGGTACTGTGACTAAATTTTCATTGTGACGAACTGCCAGTGACTAAACTAGCCGGTGACGAAACATTTGCGATGAAATGTCCTAGACCCATTCTATATAACGTATATGTTTCCTATGTCCTGTGTGTTGCCCACATTCAGGACAGTCCGGGAACTTATTGATTATCCCTCGCATATGTATAAATCATACAAATGGCCAAATAGACTGAGCCAATTTTGAGATCACACTCTTCAATTATATTTTTACTAATAATTTTTTGTCTTTTTTCAATGCATATAGGCCTATTTTTTCTTATGTTATGTGTATGATATTCATGAACCTGTAGACATACTTTGTAAAACGCAAGCTGTAGGAAACGCTGTAAAATTTCATGTAAATAGATTGAGCACTTTCAGAGAAAAATGCATGTAAGTTTGAAAAATATTAACTTACAGATAACTGCATTAAAAAAGGAGGTATAAATTACATGCGACGCGAAATTAAAAAAAAAACATTTAAAGAACTTATCTACAAATTACTACCTTAAATATTTTTTTTAAACAGCAGAAGGGACTGTGTTTTTATAAGTTCACTAACCTGTCTGGAACTGAACGCAGGTCAACTGGAGTTGGAAGCAGACGCGGTACCGCTTGGATTACAGGAAGGATAATTTTAGGTAGCAGACAGACAAAGGAAAATTATCAGCCGATTCGCAGGAAAGCGAAAGCCTTCTACACACGTGGCCTTGTTAAATGAACTCAAGTCCTCGGAGGAATTCACAACTGTATCCGCACTCCAACTCAATTTAAGCTTTTCCCATAAACGTGACGCCTGTTCCGCGCAATTGATGCAGCCTGCGCAGCACATACTTAATCCCGCTACAGGCCATTAAGGGGCTTTAGGCGAACCGAACTGCAGCGGAGGACGAAGCGGCGAGCGCAAGATTTTTAATCACAACTCATGAATTTCACAATATGGTATCACAGTATTTCAGTAACTGCATGGGCTGAATTGCCAGAGATTTCCCTTCCTCTGCTTGTATACTTAGGTAAGTCCTACTCAACTGGGATCACAAGAGCGTTAGAAAGGGGGGTTGCAGTCCTTATTACAGTCTCTCTCTATAACAAACATTGTTGTATGTGTTGTTATCTTGGGACAAAATCTCTCCTGCAATCTGCTCCATGATCAGGTATCCACGTGGAGACAGGGACTTCATAATCTACCCGGAAATAGTGCAAAGGGGAGATCATTTTATAGCCTGGTGACCGTGTTTTATCTATCATCTAGCGGCCCTTGGAAACAGCTATTTAATTATGAATGGGTTAGTGTAATATAACAACGGACGGACTATGGCTGCAGATTAGCACCAAAGGAACTCCCATTGCGGTCACAGCCAACCGCATTAAGTGGATATGAGATATGCAGTCTTTGAAGTAAATTTGCAGGGTGACTTTAATGATGCAGTAAATGGGATTGAAACTAGAGCCATGGTGCTGACTGAGA
The DNA here is from genome assembly GCF_040183065.1 of Periplaneta americana. NCBI lineage: Eukaryota > Metazoa > Arthropoda > Insecta > Blattodea > Blattidae > Periplaneta > Periplaneta americana. The sequence continues at coordinate 68,123,691 of NC_091132.1, read as the reverse complement.
GATGGTTTCAAAAAGCGAAATAAAAAGTAAGAGCAGAATGGTGGTTGAGTTTTAAAAATTATGTTTTTAATAATAATAATAATAATAATAATAATAATAATAATAATAATAATTTATTTATTTATACTGAAAGAGTTAAGGCCATAGGGCCTTCTCTTACACCCTACAAGGTCACAAAGCATACGAGCAGTGATACTTTAACAAAAAGTTTAATAACAGAATACTAACATATTGCAAAAAAAATAATAACCTAACAAAATCGACACTAAACAACATGAAAATAATACCATTATTGAAAAAAATTAAGTAAAATACAGATCTAAAGATTTGAATATGATAAAAGCAATTCAGTTAGTACAAATTGTTAATAGGGAAAACGTAAGGAAGAATACAACAAATGGAATGTAGGGTAAAGTTTCCTATATCCGTGATACCCCTAATCCCGTGATACGTTTTTAAAATTGGATGTCAGTCAAAACTTTGCCGTTCGATCATTGCGCCAATTATCTTTCTTGAAAGAGTGCATCTTTCGCCTACTTTTGAGACATCGGTGAACTTCCTAGCAAGATACCCAATCCCGTGACATTCAGTGAAAAAAACGTATCACGGAATTAGGCAACTTCACCGTAATAAAATAATAATAAAAGAAGAAAAAGATTCGAAAATTAAATAACATTCACAATAAAAAGGGTAAGATAATAAATTCATCTGGTGACCAACGAAACAAAAAAGAGGAAAGGGAGGAAAAGAAATTATATTTTTTTACAAAACTATCGCAGAGAAAAGGACTTATAATTGAAAGGAATCTGAATTGAAAAAGTGAAATTTTAGTTTATATTTGAAACTAGATGATGTCCGACAGTCTCTGACATGCTGTAGGAGAAAGTTTCAGAGATGAGCTACAGAGACGGTGAAAGATGAAGAGTAGAAGAATGTTCCGTGTTTAGGAATGGAGAGAGTGATATGGTGTTGTGAGCGTGTATCTATTTCGTGATATCAGGACAAATATTGAAAACGAGAAGCTGAGTAGCTAGCGTTAGAGTTCTGAAGAATATTGAACAGTAAAGTGAGAGAGTGAATAGTTCTTCGCTCTTTGAGACGGACCCAGGACAGCATATTTAGTGAAGGTGTGATACGGTCAGATCTACGGACGTTGCAAATAAATCGAACACATGCATTATGAACACGCTGTAGTCTGTCTATCAGTCTCATGTTAAGGTCAGTGTAAAGAGTATCACAGTAATCAAAATGATACATCAAGAGCGATTATAATAAATTCTTCTTAAGAATCAACGGAAGGAAATTTCGGATTCTTTTTAGTGTGTGAATTTTCATAAAAATTATTTTATATGGGTGTGATTTTATTTTGTTATTTACAAATGACTTTATTTCCTTTAATGAATGGTATGTTACTACTTTTAATTTCTCATCTGTTATGTTTTATCTGATTAGATATATCTAGGGGTATTCTTTCTGCGAAATAGATTCATTAATTTATGTTTTTAACGTTCTGAAAGCAAAATGTGACCAATAGTGGTTGGTACAAGAGGACCGTAACGATAATTGAGCAATTTGCGAATTTCTGTAAAGGCTCCAATATTGACAAGTCAGTAATTGCACTAAAATACTCCATTTACGTACATCTACGGAATCATTTATACACACATCAATCGTTTATGTTGATTTAATGGTCAATTGGCCTGTGTTTTATATAGGCTACTTTTATTTTTCTTTTCGATTAATAACACTGCAGAAAGACTTGCTGAAGTCTTCAAACACTATTACATTACTAAGCGAAAACACTTGTCAATGGTTATTAGAGAAGAAAAATTCGCTTCGGCGCCGGGGATCGAACCCGGGTCCCTGGTTCTAAGTGCCAAGCGCTCTAACCCCTGTGCTACGCCGAAGTTCAATCCACAGCACCGAATCGAATCCCCCTCCTCTATTGATTTTCCCTTTGTGGCCTTACTCCATGTACGACATGCATGTTAGGACCAAAACTTAATTCTTACTTAAATTCTTCGCCAAACAGTGCATAATATGAAGTGGAATCTCGATCACCAAGTCACTCAATTGAGTGCGCTCCTTGTATAATAGCAGATTACTTAATAGGGCTATATGTTAACATATATGTTGAACATGGTATAAGGCCACAAAGGGAAAATCAATAGAGGAGTGAGATTCGATCCGGTGCTGTGGGTTGAATTTCGGCGTAGTTCAGTAGTTAGAGCGCTTGGTACGTAGAACCAGAGACCCGGGTTCGATCCCAGGCGCAGGAGAAATTTTTCTCCCCTAATAACCATTGTTACCATAACAGATATATTCTGTACTTACTTGCTTACTTACTGGCTTTTAAGGAACCCGAAGGTTCATTGCCGCCCTCACATAAGCCCGCCATAGGTCCCTATCATGAGCAAGATTAATCCAGTCTCTATCATCATATCCCACCTCCCACAAATCCATTTTAATATTATCTTCCCATCTACGTCTCGGCCTCCCCAAAGGTCTTTTTCCCTCCGGTCTCCCAACTAACACTCTATATACATTTCTGGATTCGCCCATACGTGCTACATGTTCTGCCCATCTCAAACGTCTGGATTTAATGTTCCTAATTGTCACGTAAAGGATACAATGCGTGCAGTTCTGCGTTGTGTAACTTTCTCCATTCTCTTCCCTTTTAGCCCCAAATATTTTCCTAAGCACCTTATTCTCAAACACTCTTAACCTATGTTCCTCTCTCAATGTGAGAGTCCTAGTTTGACAACAATAAAAAACAACCGGTAATATAACAGATATATTCTGTAGGACCAAAAATTAATCTTTACTTAGAAAACACGTGTGTTAATTTCGAACTTAAAACATGAATTCTTATTTTTAGTTGCATTAAGTAGATTCTGATACGGAGTATCACTATTATCTTCATGCATTGAACAGGTTTCTGCAGCGGAGACTTACTTTTATACACTTTTTATACGGGAATACAATAAGATTTGATACCCATAATTATTACATGTAGCAGATTATGTCCCAGAATAACTGATTTGGTATATAACTCAATTTGATCAAAAACTGCATTAAGCAGATTTTGAACCGGATCCACTCAACAATATTCTCTTGTAAATATTGCTTGTCCTCAGATATGCTTTCCTGTTCAGGCCGCTAGTTGTTGAACCGCTATCGAGAGTGAAAGCGCTTTCAGTACACCCGGTCGCAAAATAAATTAAAGTTCTGTAACTGTGGCCATGTTGAAAATTGATTTATGTCTTCCTGGTGGACACGTTCGTAAATTTGATTACTTTTTTTTATCGGTATCCGCGATGAGTTTCAAACTAAGTCAATTTATAGGAGATTTATGATGTTTTATTTTACTTGAGACTTCCCACACTTCAAACGTGGGCATTCTTTACAGCCGACGCATGGGGGAGTCTTGAACGTAGAGAAAGATGGGACGCACGCTGAGGAAATGCGATTCTGTCAAAGATTAACAGATGTAAATCATTCCACGTGGCCCTAAAATATTGTTACTGTGATTCTGACACTTAACAAAGTGCTGTGCTTTGTGTGTGTTTTAAAGTTTTTAGCATATTACAAAGAAAAGGAAATACATTCCTTATTGATTTTGTGAAAGCTTTTGATAAAGTCCGAAGAGACCTTTTATTCGACATATTACAAGATAAAAATATTCCAAATTTGCTATTACAAAATATAATAGAAATCTACACAGACAGCAAAATAAGTGTCAAAATAAATAACTGTATATCCGAAAGAAAATTAGTTAATAATGGAGTTCGACAAGGTTGTCCACTATCACCAACTTTATTTAATATTTGTATAAATGAAATTATTTTAAAATGGAACCAAATCTACACATCAGGAATCAAAATAACCAGTGCTTTAACATTAAATACTTTACTCTATGCCGATGATCAAGTCATAATTTCCAATTCAGGGGATAATTTACAAAGAGGATTATATAAATTAAATGAAATATTAAAAGATTTCGGGATGGAAATTTCAGCACAAAAATCAAAAATAATGGCATTTTTAGGACAAGACCCAGTCAGAAGTAAGATAATACACGATAACAAATTCCTCGAACAAGTACAAAATTTCAATTATCTGGGTTATGAAATATCTTATCAAAAGTCCGAAGAGACCTTTTATTCGACATATTACAGGATAAAAATATTCCAAATTTGCTATTACAAAATATAATAGAAATCTATACAGACAGCAAAATAAGTGTGAAAATAAATAACTGTATATCCGTAAGAAAATTAGATAATAATGGAGTTCGACAAGGTTGTCCACTATCACCAACTTTATTTAATATTCATATAAATGAAATTATTTTAAAATGGAACCAAATCTACACATTAGGAATCAAAATAACCAGTGCTTTAACATTAAATACCTTACTCTATGCCGATGATCAAGTCATAATTTCCAATTCAGGGGATAATTTACAAAGAGGATTATATAAATTAAATGAAATATTAAAAGATTTCGGGATGGAAATTTCAGCACAAAAATCAAAAGTAATGGCATTTTTAGGACAAGACCCAGTCAGAAGTAAGATAATACACGATAACCAATTCCTCGAACAAGTACAAAATTTCAATTATCTGGGTTGTGAAATATCTTATCAAAATGAAAAAGATGTGAACAAGAAAATTACCAAATTTACACAAATTCTAGGAATAATAAACAATACATTAAAAGCTAAATTAGTACAAAAATATACAAGAATAAAAATATATAATACACTAGCATTACCCTCCCTTTTATACGGAAGCGAGATTTGGACATTAAAGAAAAAAGACATGAACAGAATCAAAGCAACGGAAATGAAATTTTTCAGGAGGACAGCAGGATATACTCTTTTAGACCGAAAAAGGAATGAAGAAATTTTAGAACAATTAGAAGTAGAGTCGGTAGAAGAAAAAATCAGCAGATACAAATTCAATTGGCTAGATCATGTAAGAAGAATGGAAAATTCAAGAATCCCAAAAATTATGATAGCAGTATAAACCTAGAGGACATCGTCGACCAGGACGACCTTTTAGAAGACTGCTAGATGGGGCCGAAACAGGTCTACAGAGGCCTAATTCGTGAAGGATGATGATGATGATGATGATGATGATGATGAACTAAATATTTCTATTCGCTTCTCCTTAAACTCGTTGTAATAACAGAATAACCGAAATATCGGAATAAAATAGACTAGTAAATAAATGAAAACAACAAATGTAAAAACAAAACTGAATAAATGATGAATGAGTAAATGGACAAAAGAAAAACAGTAATAAAAAGAAGAAAATAATGTAGAAAAAAATAAAAAATATATATGATAATACTGACTCATAAATGTATGAAAAAAAAAAAATTAAAGTTGGAAAACAATATCACCTTAATTCCATGGTCTAGAGGAAAATCTTTAATTTGGGACTCCACTTGCTTGACACTCTAGTTCCATCTCACTTGCAGAATATCTCCAGACGCGCAGCATCTGCTGCTGAATTAGCCGTGAAAAATAAGTCAATAAATATGCTCATCTAGTAAACAATTATATCTTTGTCCCCTTTGCTGTGGAGACCTTCGGTCCTTGGAGTCATGACGCTAAAGATTTGGTATCTCAAATAGGCCAAATTTTGATCTCCATCACTGGTGATCGTCGTTGCACTACTTATTTGCGTCAACGTTTAAGTATTGCAATTCAACGCGGAAATACAATGAGAGTTTTGGGTACTCTTCCCGAGTTCAGCCCTTTGGATGAACTCTTTCTCTTGTAAAATTTATTTAGTATTCCGTATGTAAACATTTGAATTTGTATTTAGTTTTATATACTGTATTGTTCAAATTGTAAAATTTATTGTTAAACTCATATTTTTAATTTCGGGGAATACTTTTTTATATACAGAGAATATTTATGTATTACTTATATCTTAACAACAATACATGTTAAATTCTATTTTAGATATTTACTAACATATTTATTATGTAGAATATAATTTACTGTGTCTAATATACAGAAGACTTTGTTAATCTAAGTTGTGTAATTTGTTTCAAGTTCTTATGATATAAATTTCTCTTTATTATTATTATTATTATTATTATTATTATTATTATTATTATTATTATTATTATTATTAATATTACTAAGGAAAATTTACTGTTGTAAACCTGTGTCAAGAAAAAGCAGGCCTAATGGGAAATCGCAACGAAGATAGCCAGATCAGATTTAAACGTATGTCTCGCCACGGTGTCATCATAAGATTCAAATTTTGAATACATTGTTGTTGTCTAATGTGCTTCATCTAATATCAACAGTCTTGCTCTCCAACATTTTTATGTCCTGTTTGACAGTGTTGCAGTTGTTCAGAATTTTGAGTATTTATACATTTTATATTATTGTGTTACATCGACGAGGAAATTGCTTCCTTATAATTAATATATTGTAATTATTTGACTCTTAGAAATGTATATAACTATACTTCATTCCATAATGTCTGACAGGCGACGTAAACATTGCCGACACAGAGAAATAGAGAAGGATTTTCTATTGAACCAATGGCAGAGGCCTCATTCCATCCACTGGGCGGGGGTAGAATGCTTCAAACCGCGTGAAATAAGACCTCTGCCATTGGTTCAATAGCAATATTATCCTTCTTTCTGTCTCTGCCGGACATTTTTACGTCGCCTGTCACACATTATCGAACGAAGTATAAACTTATCTTCATTTTCCTGTTATTATTGTTGTTGTTATTATTATTATTACTATTATATTGTTCCTGTATTGCTGTTATTTTTATATTTGCTATGTGTTATTAATGTTATTATGCTAGTTGAGTGGAAGAGAAGACTTTGTGGCTTTAACTCTAAGAGATAAAAATGAATGAATGAATGAATAAATGAATAAATAAATAAATAAATAAATAAATAAATAAATAAATAAATAAATAACTAAATACATAAATAAACAAATAAATAAATAATATGAATAATTTCAAGGAAAAAATTCCGGAGCCGGGTATCGAACTCGGGACTTTTGACTGAGCGTGCCAACGTTCTTGTGCCTGCTAGAATATTATGTAGTTCAGAATCAGCAGAAAAAACTACGCAACCAGAAATTGTTTTTGCACTACTTTCTTATTTTTACATTCAGGAAACAAATATTCGTATTTAGTCTTTAAAAACAAGGTGCTATTCTCTTGCGGAGTACGCGACAAAAACTTGAGCTAAAGTAATGCTAATAAGCAGTAACTATGATCACCGATCACTGATTTACGATCATCTGCCTAAAAACCCTGATCACATATACAGTAACAAACTAATTAGCCTAATGCACTTTCAAGACAACAAATTTTTATCAATTTTACTATGCTGCCATCTAGCGACTGCTAAAGAAGTCACGTTATGACACTGATGGAATTGCATGGAGTACTAATAGCTTGCAGCAGTACTTCCATCTTGCGGTTGTAAAATTCACTTTCAACATTGGAGGTCCTATTGGTTGTTCTTATTTTATACGTTTCCATTTTATAACATGGAAATGGCCAATCTGATATATATATATATATATATATATATATATATATATATATATATATATATAGTTATATATATATATGATCAGAGCTAATACTCGTGCTGTTTTGGACCTCATCTTTAGCTCTAGAACGCTGGTAGCATGTAGCCTACCTACGTTACATGGATTCCACAAGATATCTCTGAAGGGATGGTTAACCACTCTGTTTGTATTGTGGTCCATAGTGCATATATGGAGGATGATGGTATTAACCAGCTATCGAATCTGGCGTTCCACAATCTCCCACAGGTGTTCAGTAGGGTTGAGGTCTGGAGAGTTAGGGGGTCAGTCCAAGAATGGAATGTATGTCAGGTATTTTGTTTCAGAAGTGGACGCTCCGAAGTGTCGTGTTCCTACAGTTCGTTCTTCGGAAAACTCAGGTAAATCTGCAGCTTTATCCATGAGGATCGTATGACCACTGGAAACAGACGCAGAATCACATCTTTTATCCCACTTAATTTCAACAGCGTAATATCTAACATTTATGTCACTGTTACGTCTGTTTCCAGTTTCAACGCAGTGGTCATAATGTAGTGTATAGTAGACTCTCCTAAGTTTAACTGAACAGAATTGAAAGTTCAGTCCAATAAGGGTAGTGGGTGTGGCAGGTGAAATGAAGACAAATTCTTATTGGTTATCCATCAACTAATACAGTGCTGTACTTGCATTTCCTGCCCGCTCCGAGATTTGTGTATGCGCTTCTAGTATCACAGTGTGTTTCGACAGTTCCGTCTCACAAACGGCACAATTCTCATTTAGAAAAAGAAGAGTTTATTAATTTAAAATCAGCGATTAAATATGGATGTCCTAATCAATAAAATATTCTGTTTTTCTTTAACGAAAGTATCACTACAAAAGACAGAACCAATTCCCATTCAAATGGCAAACCCATTTCTTAGTGCCCGTATAGGGGAGTGTCTACGTAAGCAGTCGAACTATAGAATGTCAAACTTGATTTCTGTCGAACTTAAAGCTTCCACTGTATTTGGTTTCTATGAGCTCTGTACATAGAATTGACAGTTACAAACAGAATGTTTCAGACTCAAAAGCGGGAATAAAACTGCAGGGGATTGAATGGAATTAATTTGCCATTGCGTATATTAGGGCCTATATTTAATGCGTTGCATGCCATTTTGGAATTATTATTATTATTATTATTATTATTATTATTATTACCATACATGCAAACGCACCAAACAGATACACAATATTGTGACAAAAACTGGCCAGTCTCATGGTCTAATGCTCAGAGTCTTTGGCTAAAATTTATGAAGTCCCTGGTTCTAGTAGACCTACATAAAATAACAGAATGTTTTCGTAAAGGAAATTATTCCTGTCTTCGTCCATGGTCAGGAATTTAGGTTAAGTTTAAATTTAAAATCTCTGCTGGCACCGCATAATCATGGTCATTCTATCATATCGTCGTGGTAATGCAGTGGTCGGTAGATATTACGTCACAAACTAAAGCCAACAAAACACAACAAAGGGGAAGATTAGAGGGTTAAGGTACGAGAGAAGAAGGCGGAGAACACCTTCGCTATTGTAATTTTTCAGTGCGCAGAAACGGACAGTGAACATACTCAAACTTCTTAACTTTGAATGCACAAGTGATGATCAAGGAGACAGAGTCATGCCTTACCCCTCCTCCCTACTAATGTATTAAGGGGTTGACTCGCGAGTCAAGAAATACCGACCGTTGGGATAATGTAACTTAGCCTTCCAAGCGTCACTGCCAGGAGAGAAGTCCAGAAATATCGAAAAACAATCTGGTTGCATAAAAAACTATTTTATTTTAGTTTTAAAGTTATTCATCTTCGTCTTTCTTTTTCTCCGACAAGGAACAGATCCTGGATCTCTCCGGACCTTTTCATTGAACGTCCACAATCTATCTTCTCTTGTGATCGATTGGTAAAGATTATTGTCCATTCCTTCCAAGTTGTTACTCCATTTTATCCTGTAGTTGTCAATGTGATCTTCTGTGATGTACCTTAACAATTCTTTATAGATATCTTCGTTGCGTAGACGTAATCTCGTGCAACCTTTTACAACTCTAAGATAACTCGTTTCAAAAGCCGTTATAGGGTTATAGGGCTGCGTTGGTCTTTATTTCCAGTCCATTTTTCACTACAATATAAGAAGGTGGAAACTGCCGCCATATTATAAAATTTAATTCTGGTTTATTTCATTACTCCGTTCTTTAGTGTTCTCTTAATTGTATCAAATAATATACCATACATCCAAATTTATTGAGATTTATAACTAAATATATAATTTCATGTAGCATGTAACATCACATCGTAGAAAACTGAATTGGATCTTAGTTCTATTAACTGCCCTTCAATTAATATTGATCGAATAGATATTTGCCCAAAATGCTCAGTCAATTTAAGAGCATTGTATTATGGTAATAAATGATTCGAAGAATTTCAGTTTTGATTTTTAAATGTGTAGAAATTTGGTCCGAACCAATGTAACATTGTAAATTTCTTTGCAGAACGAAGAGTTGCATTTAAAGGGTTCAGAACCATAGTGGGTCAAGTGCCATTTACTAAAACCGTAGAAAACAAGAGTGAAAATGAAGTTATTACCATAATTCAATGGAAACATGTAGCAAGTAATATAAAGTATACACAATAAAACTAAATATGTCAATCTTCATTAAACTATGGTATTCATTTAACTTCAACCCTTACTTTCTCTGTTTTTAATAAATGGCGCTTGGCCCACTATAGCACTGAACCCTTCATTTGTTCAGATCAAATTTCTGCACATTTAAGGAACAAAACTAAAATTCTTTCAATCATTTATTATCTTAATACACTGTTCTCTTAAATTGACCGAGTATATTAGGAATCAAATCAATGGCTTTCCCAAAACACGATATGAAGTGTTCCACATAAAACAATTATTTCTCGAAAAGGAGGCAAAAACGAGCAAAATTGTGTTAAACTTTTTTGGTTTAAATATCTTGGAGAATAACCCCCTGGAATTAATTACATTATTTACGGTTCACTCTGCACAAAATTACGCTAAAAGAGTTTAGATTTAACTTGAAGTCCAGGGAAGGATATTTTGAGCTAGTGAATGGGAGAAATCCCCCCCTCCCGCGACCACATACTGAAATCATCACTGCTGCCAAATTAATTTGAAGTTACGCCAATTTATTAGTTATTTGTATTCTGTAATTTGTGTAACAACGATATTGTAAACAGACTGGATTTATGGCTACCTCATTCATTCATATTTGGCACACGTGCATGCATTGAATTTCATCACTTCACGCACACTCTTTATACACACCTTCATACAGTATCAATTTTCGAAGAGATGGCAACCGTATCGAGAACTCGCCTTGTTACAATACGAAATGTGACAGTGCAGACCTACAAGAACTTATTAACATTCAATATTGTACCTTTGTCATAGCTCTTTGAGTTTCCTTCGTCTCTTGGCTGGAGTTTGTCAGGTTTCACTTCTATAGAACGTGTTCCAGGTCTTTCATGTAGGTTACGCTAAAAGTTTTCGTCTCTTCTGAAGACAAGTTACTTCTCTCTCTGTACTTGGTATTGAGTTTTTTTCCTTCCCTTAATTTTGATATACGTTTTTAGATCTTTTTACGTTGAACTCTTTTTGGATCTAATTCTTCCGCTAAAGGTTTCCGTTATTTTTTAAAGGAGGAAGAGTCTACGATAAGATTAATTTTCTTCTTCCAAAGTGGTCCATGTAGCCAAGAACGTCAAGTGTGGAAGTTGTTTTTACTTACTCAGCGAAAGCCTCGCTATAGTTCTCTGAACTTCGGACGTGGATGTAATACTTCTGGTTCCACTCTTTATGTGTTTGTGTTACAGTGTTGAGCCAACTTCAGTAGAATTCTACTCTGCCAGTAGTTACAACTTATATTTTAACTACCAATAACTTGAAAATACATATAATATCTGTAAAGTACGAGTAGATCATAATAAGAAGTTATGTATTGGATATAGTGATATTCAAATATAAAACAATTCAAATCTTTATGACGACAATAAGTAGATTGTTATTAATGGGACCTATGTTCTGTATTCAATACATATGAGGGCTATTCAGAAATTAACTTCCGATTGTCGATTGTGAATTGCTAGATCGTTGCAGGAAGATGGGGCATGCGCAGTAGCCACAACCACAAGTAAATACATAATAATGCTCCAATGCATCGCGCACTCATTTCCAGTGTTTCCAAGTCAGCGGTTTTGTAGCTAAATCTGGTGTTTCAAGGACTATAGTCAGCTACAGAATTTTACCGTCAGCGGCTAGCTATTTATTTGGCGAGAGAGATGATATTTTTAAGTTTTTTTTTTCTGTAAAGATGTTATAATTTTTATATGTACTTGTGGACAATGTTAGTTAACCACAAACCAGAGTTTAGTAAGGTATTATCACACTTTTTCATTGTGCGAGTATAAAATATCAACGTTTTATGTTAGCTCGATTTTTTGCAACCACGTCCATTTCATTCCTCATCCATTGTTGTTGTACAAATAGGTATTCCGCATTCGTTAACCTCTTAATCTAATGTATGCATTGTTTTTTGTAAACGAATTGATGTATTTAATCATATATAATAGATAATGAACTGAATTATTATTTTTTTTCATTTATGATATAATGATATAGGTTATTATTTAATTTATCATTCCGCATTATAGTTTATGTAACACAGATATACATATAACTTAAAACCAGACTCAATGTTAGCAGACACGTCTCCAGCTCAATGTGAAATCAGATTTCGAACCGAATGGTGTGATTGTGAATGTGAATATTTCTGAAGTGTCCAGTATATTCTTGATCTACTTCATTAAATGTTGAAGAAATGTGCCACATAAAACTACATACGTACAAAAGTTTAGAGATGTGTTAAAAAAACAATGTGTTGAAAGATTGGGTAGAAGAAGTTACCGGTGATAGTTCGAAAGCTCGGTGTAAATGGTGTAAGGTGATATTAAATGCAAAATATTCAGATTTAATTACCCATGCTGATAATTACACACACAAAAAGAGTAGCGAGTGTTTTTCTGTTGTTCAACAATATAATATTGCCATTCACAACAAGCTTATAGGTAGAGGTGAGTGTTATTTTAATTTCCAGAGTATTATAAATATTAGATTTTTTTTTTTAAATTTGAAACCTAAAATTCTCCAGTTCCTAAAACTATATAGTTTGTATTTCAAATTTGGAAATGATGTGTTAAGAAAAATCTGGAGTTTTTTTAACTACAGTTTAGTGTTTTTTTTAAGCTTGTGCTGCGGTAAATGGAATTCTGAGTTGGCAACACTGCTCATTTCCGCTCCGTAGTCTGTGAGAAACAGCTGCTGATGATGGACACGATTATTACTCGTCCCGCGAGTTATGAGGTCCGTTCGGTTATTCGATTTCTTCACGCAGAACGAGTTAACGCTGCCGAATTCACCGTCGATTGTGTCATGTTTATGGCAACATTACGAGTGATAGTGCTGTACGAGACTGGTGTAGAAAATTTAACAATGGGCGTGAAGATGTGCACAATGAGGGAGGTGAAGGACGACATTCAATTGTGACTGATGAACTCGTTCAACACATTGAACAAACTGTGCATGAAAGACGTCGTTTCACAATTTCTGAACTGTCTGAAAATTTTACACAAATTTCAAGGACAAGTCTCTATGAAATTGTTATGGCAAGGTTAGGTTTCCACAAATTTTGTGCACAATGTGTGTTGAGAAACTCACTGACCAGCATAAAGCTCAGAGAATGACCTCGGCCTTAATGTTCCTTCAGCGTTACCACAATGATGGTGATCAATTTCTGGACAGATTCGTGACAGGAGATGAGACATGAGTACAGTTCGTGAATGCTGAGACCAAAGAACAGTCAAAGCAGTGGATGCAAACCCAATCCCCGAACAAGCCAAAAAAATTCAAACAAACATTCTCGAACAGAAAGATGATGGCTACAGTTTTTTGGGATCACAAAGGAGTATTGTTGGCAGATTCTTTCGTTCATTAAATTAGTATAATTATGGAATCCAGTTTATTCCTAACCAATACACCCTTCCACGTCGCACGTGAATAACGTAAAACTTATCGTCACTTTCTGAATCACTAGATCACAATCCGAAACTGTAAAGTAAACTTGTATCTACTTTCACAGCCATCTTCGGACTAGTATGTTTTCAATATTATCACTGCTTCTTACAAGTAGTAGTTATTTATGAAACAAATAATTGTAAAATTAGTTCAAACAACTTGTTATTTGTAACATATAGCAGTAGTTTTATGAAACACAATCTTGTAAAACTGGTCAAGATAAGTCAAATACTAATATTAATTTGTTTTTTCGCTGTATATATACATATTTCTGGTAGCGTGGAAGAGAAAACCTTAAAACCACCAGAATAAATAAATATTATTATTATTATTATTATTATTATTATTATTATTATTATTATTATTATAAGACTATTAACTCTTATGAAACAGGCCCCAGACCTCCATCTATGCCCTTACACGAACTACATTCGATCAGAAAACACAGTGACCAAATAACAGTGCAACCCTGTAAACAGACCACACGAACAGTGCAGTATTGTAGCTAAACCGCGCAGTAGCGGTGGAGTTGTCAGATGTGTGATAACGGCCTGCGTATAGCGAAACAGTGACCACAAAGAATTATTTCAAAGAGCACCACAAAACAGTGAAATCTATGTGTTATGTATACCAACCATTTCACAGTTAAATCAGAGCCCAAAATAAAAGAGATCACATTTTATAAATTTTTTAATCAGAAAATTATCAGAAACGCATCATGCCTAAGACTCGCGCGCTGGTTCGAGTTCTCACGGGAAAGGAATTTTCTCATGACTTTTGGGCAGTGTATGGACTATTGCCCACCCAGCATCATGATGAATTTGGGGAGCTACGATAAGTAACGAAATCCGGGTTAGAAAACCAACTGTAACGGGTGGAGGGATCATCATACTGACCATAAGATATACTGTGGATCACGTAAGAGTAATTTATAAAAGACTAATTTGGCCGTCTCTTCAGTGTTGCCAACTAATACTAGATATCACCAAAAGAGGATAAATCACACAATGCCAAATACAATAATAATAATAATAATAATAATAATAATAATAATAATATAGTACTAACAATAACGATGTCTTGCTTATTTACCACATCTCATCTTTATGTTGGAGAGGTGTTTTCTAAAAGGATCAATAATTTCTGAAAGAGTATATTTTTCTTCTGGACCTCTCGCACATTATGTTAGTAGTTAGTAGATTAGTGTATGATGTAATATTAAACTGTATTTTGTCTGACAAGATGTAATTCATTGCTTTGATCAAACAGTTTACGAATCACGAGACGTAACCTAAAAATGTATTTTGTTTGATCACGTGAAATGATTAGTATGAATTCCGAAAACGAATGCCACTTTGAAATGTATGCTTTAAAATATTTACTCCATTATTGTAATAAAAGTCTAAACACGAAAGAAATTAATTAAAATGTGAAATGGTATTCTATCGATTACACAAGGGCATGTAGCCTACATTTAGCCTACCTGACTCTAATCTTGAAATTGTAACCACAACACAAAGCAACACATACAATAACTATTATGTATTAATATTTATAATGCTATTAATTAATTATTAGTAATGGACTCAGAAATCTGGAACAATGTGAATTTTCAGAATTTAAACTACTGACAACTTGTGTCATTGCTGCCAACATAAGTTATAAAATCACTACCAGTTGTAGTATTTCTCAGTACCGAAATTCGAAACGAAGCTGGTAAAAGAAAAATCCACCTGCAAATTAGAAAATCACCATAATCCACTAGCTTATGTAGTAATGGGGGGAAAATGGTTAGGTTTCACCCTTAGGGTATTAAGTAAGCAGACCCGGACTATACCTTCGTTCTAGTTGGATAATTGTTGACCTCTGCTATAGTCCGACCATCGGATCTGTGCCCCCGTAAGATATGCGAACTGAACCCTAATTCCTTTTCAGCCTCGGCAATTCATTTCTCTCCCTGTATTCCTATTTCTCTCTTTTCTATCCCTCTCTCTTTCTCTCCCCCACTACTCACAATTTTGAGCCTTCTTGCGGGACGGTTTATTTGCACTTGCAGTCCAGTGTTGTCAACTCAACATGAATACTATAGCACGGAGTGGTGAAAGAAATATTATTAAGCAAGTAATAGCATTTTGCGATGACGAGAAACAAACAGGTCAATATCTGTTTCCTATAAATTAGGCAACGAAAAGAGCAGCTGCGATCACAGGTGAGGCTTATTGTATTTCAATTGATTACGTTTTAAAATTACTTACTTAACTAATACTAATATAATACAACTTCTTAATGTAATTTATAAAGGTAGGTCAGAGCGCCTAGTAAAGAAAATCAGGAGAGAGGGAGTCTGTGCAGGAGATGAAAATCTAGAGTCACCAGGGAAGAACAGACCAAGGGAACCTTTAATTCTTGTAGATGATATGGACAGATGTATTTTAAGAAGACAGATACAAGAATTTTATACGATGCAGAAAGAAGTTCCGACATTGGAGACATTATTGAAGGTTGCGAGAGAAGCAATAAATTTCCAAGGAGGGAGAGAAACGGTACGGAAAGTGATTCGAGACATGGGGTTTTTTAAAAAATGTAGAAATATAAGATGTATTTTGATTGAAAGACCTACTTAAATTAAATTATGGATAAGTAATAATTAACCTTACATTATTATAAACAATATTCAAGAGACATGACACTGTTTGCCGGAAGTCTGGCAACATCCCTATTCGGGAAGGTTCGTGGCCTGCTGTTTGACGTAGTGGGAGAGAAACGGGTGGAATGGGGTGAGTAGAGGCGTTAACTTTTCCAAGAACGACGGCAGCGCTAAAGGGGCACAGATCCGATGGTGCGACAATAACTTGTAGACGTGAGGCCAGCAGTAATTTGGTCGGTCTTGGGCTTTTATGATCTGTTCGCGTCACTGATGTACGACATGTTAGATTCCGTCCAACTTTCAGCTTTTTGTCTTAAACATTTTAGGTGTCTTCAGTGGAACGGCGACAGAGTGAGACAAGTAGCCTACCAACTTGGAGCTCACGTAGCTTTTTCCGACAATATCAAATCCCCTTGCAAAAATGTTATTTCAAGTGTTTTTAATTCCTTTATCCTTATTGATTCACTCATTTGAAATGTGGTCATAACGAACTGACAGTTTGTTCAGTAATCAATATTTGATATGTAAATTACCTCTATAATTAATGCATTAAAGCGTTGAGAAATGGCAAATATTAATTAATTAATTGCAGGTAAACCAAATAGCAACAGTAATAATAATATTATGTTAAACATTGCTGAAACAATTGGATACCACAAACCAAAACACATACCGTCCTTGATAAAGGATTTGAATGCAAATTATTTGATTGATGTCTGCATCAATAACAACAAAACCACAACTCAAAGCATAGAAACAGACATATGAAAAAATATGGAGCATTAGCATTGCATGTCATAACGCCATGACGTCAAAATAAAATATGTCACCACTTTCTGGACGTAACAAAATTTATCATACCTCAACGCGCCCAGAGGACTGGGTAAAATATAGTTCAAACGAAGCAGATGAAAGCAGGACAAAGAGAACACAATTATATATGGCGATAACATTCTTTCTGCTACATTTAGTGCTGGGCAAGCTTCATTTTTTTCCAGTATGAAATAATATTGACTTGAATTATTAAAAGAGTATTTGGTTTAGGTAAGTAGCTACATCAATTTATTTGCTTATTAAAAAGTTATGTTTTAGTTACATTGTGGTTTAACACTGTCACAGAAGTCATGCTGTGCATGGTTTATTTACAATAACCTTTTTTGGCGCAGCTCTTTGAGGATGGCAAAACCCTGCCGGATCAAACTGACTGTTGGACACTTGATGGTGGTGATGTTGATGGTGGTGGTAATGGTAATAGTAGTAGTTATATTGAAACGAAGGACAAAATAATAATAATAATAATAATAATAATAATAATAATAATAATAATAATAATAATAATAATGTGTACGTAGTATTTGTAGATTTAGAAAAGGCTTTTGACAGAGTGGATTGGAGTAAACTAATATGGATCCTAAAGAAAATTGGTGTGGATTGGAAAGAGAGACGACTGTTCAGTAATCTCTATACGAAACAACGAGTCAAACTCAGGATAGGAGAAGAAATGTCAGAAAGAAGTGAAAGTGGGAGAGGAGTACGTCAAGGATGTCCTTTATCACCTACTCTGTTCAACATCTACTTGGAGGATTTAGTAAAGAAATGTTTTCAGAACATGGGAAGAGTGATACTAGGACGAAGAAAAGAATAAAGTGCATAAGATTTACTGATGATATGGCGTTGTTAGCAGAAGAGGAAATAATACTAAAGGATATGCTACTGGAGCTAAATGTCAGCTGTGAGCAGTTTGGGATGAAGATAAATGCAAATAAGACGAAGAGTATGGTCATAGGAAGAAGAATACAGAAGATAAACTTGTGAATTCTAAATGAGGCAGTAAAGCAAGTGGACAGCTTCAAATACTTGGGATGTACTATAAACAGTAAAATGAGCTGCTGCCAGGAAGTCAAAAGGAGAAAGGAATAACCAGGGAAGCTTTTAATAGAAAAAGGAGCATCTTCTGCGGACCTCTGGAAAAGTAACTAAGGAAGAGACTAGTGAAGTGCTTTGTATGGAGTGTGGAATTGTATGGGGCAGAAACATGGACATTACGACGGAGTGAAGAGAAGCGAATAGAAGCATTTGAAATGTGGATATGGAGAAGAATGGAGCGTGTGAAGTGGACAGACAGAATAAGAAATGAAGCTGTGCTGGAAAGAGTGAGTGAAAAAAGAATGATGCTGAAACTGATCGGAAAGAGAAAAAGGAATTGATTGGATCACTGGCTAAGAAGAAACTGCCTACTGAAGGATGCACTGGAAGGAATGTGAACGGGAGAGGAGTTCAGAAGAAGATGTCAGATGACAGACAACATTAAGATATATCTATCATATGAGGAAACAAAGAGGAAGGCAGAAAATAGGAAAGATTGGATAAAGCTGGGTGTGCAGTGAAAGACTTGATCTTGGGCAGAACACTAAATGAATGAATGAATGAATAATAATAATAATAATAATAATAATAATAATAATAATAATAATAATAATAATAATAATAATAATAACTTGGATCATATAAAGGTTACATCGTTACTTGTATTTTTAGGTGCTTTCTATAGTGGGGCGATATTTTAAAGTTACTGTTGGGAATAGGGCCTATGAAGTCCTGCTTTCTGTAAACATGCTGAAATGTAGGTCTATAATGTCATTTTTACATGTTTAAATGTCGTCTTCTGATGACGTAAATCTGAATTATTCCAAATTCTTTATTATAGTGGTTTTAAGTTTAACTTATAATTGTATAGGAATTCTTACTGATATTGGTAAAGAAACATGTTAGACAATCTTTGAAGAAAAATTGCAGCTACACCTGACAAATATTTCACATTTCAAAAGCAATAAAGTGGAGTATGACCATTCGGGATATGGCACAATTCTTTGTTTATTGTGATAAGAAAAAGATGAGTTCAGAATTACAGAGCGTAAAGGAGAGGGGTGTGGAGGGTAGGGGAAGGTGGTGCAGCATTGATTTATTAGGGGTTACTGTGACCCGGCTATCAGAGCCGTGCATGGTTTAACACAAGCACTTAACACCCAAATGATATTGACCTTTTCCAGCAAGGTCTCCATGATAATTGCTTTTTTCAATCTCGTAACATCCCTCCAGAGAGATTCACGAAAGCAATTTGAATTTAGTTTCATCGGCATTTCAACATGTTTAAACTGTGTAACATTCGCCTAACATTTTGGAAATAGAAATACCTCGGTCGTATAATTTCATGACGAATATTTGGTCCAATCGTTCGATCTATAACAGTAATTTTTAGTGGGTTATTTTATACGCTAGCAACATCTCAGGTTATTTAGCGTCTGAATGAAATGAAGGTTATAATGCCGGTGAAATGAGTCCGGGCTCCAGCACCGATACTTATTGCTGACGCCAGCCTTTCTGGCGCGTGTCCTTCAGTAAAATGCACAGTCTGCGAGCATCTGTTGATAGTGTAGCTGAGAATGGTACCACCTCCTATACACGTCACGTCAGCAATCTACCAACCACAGTTGTCAGTCTTGCTGCCCAGACTGCGAAAAAAGCAAGATACTCGCACTTAACTTTCCCTACACTAGCGTTCCTGCGGTTTGTCCTTGAGTACAATGTCAATGAGTTTATGTTGCCACTGCAGCTGAGAACGGTACCTCCTCCTCATATACATCAACAATCTGCCAGTCACAATTGTCAGCTTTATCGCTCATAGACTGCTACAAAGGTAAGGTTCCCGTTACTTATTTCACATGCCAAAAACGGTGGCGCGGCCTATACCCAGAATTTGCTCATATTGGGTTGAGGTAAAACCTCGACAGGGATTCGAACCCGGGCCATCTAGTGTCGCGGTCAGACTAACCGGTACTCCACAAGTGTGGACTATAACAGTAAAAGGCTGGCGACATTTACTTGTTTTCTGGCAAACGCTCTGTATGACGTTGGTTCCCAAACAAAATATCAACATGAGTAGGTTCCCCATGTTCAACTATCAACAACGTGAGTAGGTTCCCCACGTTCAAATATCAGCAACGCGAGTAGGTTCCAAGGCTGTGTGGAACGGAGATGTTTATCGATCATGTAGCAGAGTAGCGGCAGTGTTCAAATATAAACATTGGGGATGAGGAAGTTGTTATTACCTATAGCGCCACCTATAATCGATCATGACCCGTGGCTCAATCTACGTTAAAGTCTAAATAGTCTGGCAGTGGAAGTACAGGACAGCAATGACTCCATTTACGTTAAAATATAAATAACGATCATACATCTAAATATATTTGCATTAGGTGACACTCTAAAGGAGGTTCAGTCTGATACTTAAATTACGATTAGAAGTAAAAGTAAATGTAGGCCTAAGATAATGCAACAAAAGGTAACTGGAAAAACTTTTTGGTGGTAGTGTAAGTAGATATGCATTCCTGTGACACGTTTGTTACGCAGGAGAAATAGAGTAGAGAAATGCAGTGAATTTATGAAGTTATTCAACACAGCGTGTCCGCCTAGCACAGAATATTTTTAACCTGCCTACAGTAGTTGATAGTCCTAAGTCTGTATAAAATGGAAAGGGAAATGTCTTCTGGTTTGGTATAGCGCGGGAACCAATTGCAGTATACAGACGAAATCAACCAGGAACCAACTCGGGTATAGCTGTGGGAACCGATTCACAGATTTGGGAACCATTTCCAGTACGCGCAAGTGACACATTCTACAGACACAAATTGTAAGTATGAATGAAATGCATGCATTAATTTGCGAGAAAAGTCGATCATTCCTCTGATGGACAGATTTCAACCTAGAACATTCTATACTAGGAATATTCAGAAAGGGATTTTTTAAAATATGTGTGTGAGCGAGAGAGAGGCAGAGGGAGAAAGTAGATCCATTAAATCAAGTTCGTGAGCGTCTTTCCATGGATTGTAATTTATTGCGTGTGCCGTTTATCAACATATACGTCAGCACATAACACAAATAGCTCGATTTTTCAAATGTATATTTCATTTTATGGATGATAGTGAGAAGAAAAATTCCGAAATGACATCAGAGGAAATCAGTATTTATTTAACCTGGTAGAGATAAGGCCGTCAGGCCTTCTCTGCCCCTCTACCAGGAATTACAACTATAATATGAAGAATAAAATTTACAATTAATATTAAATTTACAATTACAATTACAATAAAAATCAAAGTACAAAAAGATTACCTGATTAATGAAAGCTAGACAATTTATCATAGAGGTTAAAAACAAAGAATATTTTTGTATTTACTGAATGACAGGTTAAACCTAGAAAAAGAAATTGTATAGTGATAAAATTACCGGATATTGAAATATTTTGTGATAGATTAAAAGAACTATTTACAAGAAACCAAGTCTGAACGAGTCTCAATTACTGACCAAGTGCCTAGTAAGTCTGGGTTTGAATTCAATTTTATTTCGACAGTCCCTGATGCTAGCAGGTGCGAATTCCAGAGTCTTGGCAGGGCTATTGTGAAAGAGGTGAGTATGAGGAGGTGCGATGGGATGGTATTGTTAGTATTGTTTCATAGAGAGCGTGTGTTCAGATTGTGGTGGGAAGAAAGGTAAGTGAAGCGAGACGACAGATACGAAGGAATAGAAGAGTTCAATATTTCGAAGAGAAAGAGAAGTGAATGTAAATTTCTTTTCTTATCTAGTTTAAGCCAACCTATTGGATGGAGTAATATGATCATATTTACGAAAATTGCTTATAAAACGTATACACAAATTATGAGCACGTTGAAGTTTCGTTTTGTTGCCGCTGGAAAGATCAGTCAGTAAAATGTCAGCATAGTCAAAATAGGGAAATACAAGCGTCTGCACAAGGGACTTTTTTAAGCAAGAAGGGAGATGAACATTTATCCTTTTTAGCACATGGATAATAGAATATAATTTTCTGCAGTAACGGAGGTAGTGCTCAAAAACACACATTCCAATTGAATTTGCAGAGATTTGACATCTGGTCTCCAATGTGGAAAAGGAAGTGCTAGCCGGTCGACCACATCTCACCATTCCGACATACGAGTACATTTCTTCGCAGCATCGCAATACTTCCTCTAGGTTTCGTATCATAAACAAGTAAAAGGAAAGAGTTAACTACATTTCTGCGAATGAAACAAACGGTGAAATGGAATTGAATTAAGGAATTGACTTAGTTCTCGTCAACATTAAGATTGATGCAGAAGTTGAGGGGGAGGTTGACAGCGGCGGACAAAGTAAACACTGCTGGGGAGTTGTGGGGGAGGACTTACAGACAAGATTCTAAATAAAGCATTTAACTTGGCAACTTAGGAGAGAAATTCAGGAAAGTTAAATGTAACAACCGTTGCGTCTTGTCTTCAAAATTTCATTTCCAGGGAATTAACTCTGGTTCCTAAGATACAACTCTCTTTTTTTTTTCCTCTCTCGCTAGGCCTTTATTCTTACTTCCGTCAAATACATCTGTTTTCTTTATACATTATCTTCTTCACAGTAAGATGAATTCATTACTTACGTCACGTATAAATTGACTTAGCTCACTTGGACAGTTTTGACGTCAGCACTTTCTTCTTACAGATTAAAAGTAATATAAATGGACTTAACTTTACAAAAAAAAAAAAAAAAAACAAACAAACAAACAAAAAGAATATTATTAGAACTGAATTCCGTATTTTTTGTAAACACCCGTAAATGGTCGTATACAAGTCACTTAGAAGCACAAGTGGCAAGATTTTGTCAATTGCTAACGGCAAGCCACATACAACATTCTTCCTGTGAAAGATCACAAAGTTGCAGAACCTCGAATGAGATTAGATTCTTACCACAGAGAAATACATTAGAAGAACTCTAACCCAATGGATACAATCGAGAGACTATTGAAACTATAAGTGAATGCTATTGCCAGTGGTGGCAAAAATCGAAACTTAATTTATTTCATGTCACAGAGCCCGATCGGTATTGCAAGTATCAACTAAACTAGTATTATTATTATTATTATTATTATTATTATTATTATTATTATTATTATTATTATTATTATACTACTTACTTACTGGATTTTAAGGAACCCGGAGGTTCATTGCCGCCCTCACATAAGCCCGCCATTGGTCTCTATCCTGAGCATGATTAATCCAGTCTCTACCATTATATCCAACCTCCCTCAAATCCATTTTAATATTATCTTCCCATCTACGTTTCGGCCTCCCCAAAGGTCTTTTTCCCTCCGGCCTCCCAACTAACACTCTATGTGCATTTCTGGATTCTCCCATACGTCCTACATGTCCTGCCCATCTCAAACGTCTGGATTTAATGTTCCTACTGTAATTATGTCAGTTGAAGAATACAATGCGTGCAGCTCTGTGTTGTGTAACTTCCTCCATTCCCCTGTAACCTCATCCCTCTTAGCCCCAAATATTTTCCTAAGAACCTTATTCTCAAACACCCTTAATTTCTGTTCCTCTCTCAAAGTGAGAGTCCAAGTTTCACAGCCATACAGAACAACCGGTAATATAACTGTTTTATAAATACTAACTTTCAGATTTTTTGACAGCAGACTAGATGACAAAAGTTTCTCAACCGAATAATAATACGCATTTCCCATATTTATTCTGCGTTTAATTTCCTCCCGAGTGTCATTTATATTTGTTACGGTTGCTCCAAGATATTTGAATTTTTCCACCTCTTCGAAGGATAAATCTCCAATTTTTATAGTTACATTGCGTACAATATTCTCGCCATGAGACATAATCATATACTTAGTCTTTTCGGGATTTACTTCCAACCCTATCGCTTTACTTGCTTCAAGTAGAATTTCCGCGTTTCCCCTAATCGTTTGTTGATTTTCTCCTAACATATTCACGTCATCCGCATAGACAAGAAGCTGATGTAACCCGTTCAATTCCAAACCCTCTGTGTTATCCTGAACTTTCCTAATGGCATATTCTAGAGCGAAGTTAAAAAGTAAAGGTGATAGTGCATCTCCCTGCTTTAACCCGCAGTGATTTGGAAAAGCATCAGATAGAAACTGGTCTATACGGACTCTGCTGTAAATTTCACTAAGACACATTATTATTATTATTATTATTATTATTATTATTATTATTATTATTATTATTACTGTTTTCCATATCAGGGTTCATTCCCAAAATGTGGAGGACGCAATGATTTATCAGTTTAAATGGAATGTTTAACCATAAATATATGCATACCACGTGTGGGTTTTGGCTTAACTTATGGACATAAATATAATGGTTGGACAATAAACTAAAAAATATTGACAACATACTCCATCTGGTACCCGATTTGTATACAGTAGCGACATGTGTCTTCAATATTGAAACATAACAGGATCGTCAACACCTAATCATTGACCAACATTAGAACTACGTGATGGATAAGTCTCCCAGAGTTCTCAAGTTATCCGTTAGAGACCGTTAGTTGAGAAAACAAGATGGAAGTCTGAAACTTGCAAAGAAGTGGAGATAAAATATGTTCTGCCTCTCGACATAAATGATACATATATGTATAAGTGGTGTTTTTTAAACAGTGATGTTTATGAATCTTATATGCCTCTCGGTTTACTCTCCTAGCTTCACATTATAATCGTAATACAAGTTCACAGCACAATCTGTTGCTATCAATACCACGTCATCAGACATCTCTGTACTCAAGATCTTTCTCAATAGCCATGGCCCGCTCATGGAATTCGCTGCCGCTGGAAATCAGGGGTAGTCTTAGTTCCCAGTTGTTTAAAATTAGGTTGTTTAGAAATATTTTAAATGCACAGAACTAGTTTTTAGGTATAATTTTTATTTATTATTATTATTATTATTATTATTATTATTATTATTATTATTATTATTTTACACAGTCATTACTTTATTTTTCCATTAACACTAATATCTAGGTAATTGTCATTGTCTCAATGTAACACGTGCTGTGCTGATCATACTAATTGTACTATTCCTTTAGTTGTGAGATTATATTCATATGTATTAATTATTTGTTTTTCTTTTAGCTTAATACTTGTATACTAGAATGTATTTTTCTGTTTGTGATTATGTATTCAGTCTCTTTTTTTATTACATATATATTTTTTTATTATTGTTATGTCAAAGTTAATAATGATTGTGTATATGTATTCAATCTCTCTTTTCTACTTAATTATGTTTATTATTATTTTTAAGTTCATATTTGTATACCGGTATGTATTTTTTCTGTATGTGATTTGATCCTGGTTGAGTGGAAGAAAAGGCCTGATGGCCTTAACTCTGCCAGGGAAAATAAAACTATTATTATTATTATTATAAAAACTATTATTATTATAAAAATAGTGTTGTTGAAGGTATAAAATAGTAGATACTAATACAATAATTTAAAATATGTAAGTACTTTTTGCAGACGTTTCCAGTGCACTGTATAGGAATACAATTTCAATTATCTAACATTTTGTTTCATTTTCTGTCTCTTTCTGTTTGCATTTAAATTAGTTGTATTAGAAGGTAGTGGAAAATAGACCGTCTCTTTCATCTTCCTGTTGGCTTCAATACGAATTTTCAGTGAAAGATGATATAAGGAATAAAAATTTAAATGCTTTATTTTAAATTAGGTGGTTTCAGAACAGGGGGGGATATTTTATGCACATAGTTAAACTTTTCACTACCTGGTACGCTGCTGGATGCATGGAGTAATTAGTTATACTTTTCGCCATTTGATGTGCACCTAAATGCATGGAGTAATTAGTTATGCTCAGAAAAATAGATGACAGCAAAATCAATATCTTCATTAACGCCTTTAGCGTTTTAAACGGGAAAGTCAATAAGTTTCGCATCTATTATATTCATCAATGACCCTGTGTTCCCCAAATCATGGGCTTGCCCAACACGATTTATAAATTCAGATGAATCGGAATTTAAACTCAGGCTCCTTGGCTTATAAGCCCAGCGTTCTAGCACTGAACCACCATGGGTGTTTATCAAAATAATAATAATTATATGAATCTCGTGGGATGACGACACGGAAGCATACCTATTTATAATCTGCTGTTACAAAAGGTAAATATTTGGCAAGTGACACTAAATCAACTTAAACAGCAAATAGTGGCTAGGACTTTGATGTGATAGAACACAACAGAAGCTCTAGCACTGTCTTAAAACTTGTTTTCTTTCACCTACAGAATCCAGTCTAACCTTTAGATTAGGCCTACAGAAGAACGTATGTTTCGAGGAATGTTTTGAATAACAAAACGGATCCTCGTGGAGTCACAAGCCAATAAGCTTTGTTACTGTGGAGGGAGTCTTAACATATAAGGCAAACGGCACTGGACTGTAAACAGAGATAACATACAATGGCATGCCCATTTCTTCCGCCAACAAAGGTAAATACTAAGAAATAGAATCTATAAGAGAGGGCTATATTACACACAAAAGAAAACTACTATTGTGCGAGTGGAAGGACACGGCCTTGCAGTTCAAGAAATTTGCTCCGCCGATGGCATACAAAAGCAGTTCATGCCCGGGATTGCGATATCTTGGAGAAATTTTAATTCTTTGAAGCTCTGAAAAGTACGAGAGATTTCATTTGCCAAATCGAATTAGTAATGTTATGGTATAAACTTTACTGCAAATGTAATCTATGCGTTAAATGATACTAGGTTATCTATAGTCGCGACGCTGTTATTCCCGGCGTGACTCCTCCTCTTTGCTTACGTCTTAGGAAGTCAAGGCTCTATAAAGTCTAGGTAGGTAGTATCGTCCGCCATTTTTGTTCTTTCGTTGCCGAGCTACCAGACGAGGGATCTATTTACCACACCGTTAAACATTATCATGTCGTAGCTCCTATGATAATAAATTAAACGCACTGTAATTGAGCAAATAATTGAGCGGCAAATAACGTCCTCATGTGCTTTCTGCGAACGCCAACGAAAGAGCCAAAATATCAAGTATTTATCCAGCCTTAGGAAATGCTTTACATCTTCATCAGCGAATCACAAGACGCACACGTTTAAATGTAGCCGACCTGCAACGTGATTGGCTGCCGGAAATAAGAGCGACGGGATTTTAGTTACAGATATATGGGTTCGATACCCGTGGTTCGACATTTTATCAATTGCTGCGTTAAGAGCGTAAGAATGATATAACTTTTAGTTAAAAATTAAAAAAACAAAATCTGTAGAAAGCAATTAACATATTTTTAGCTTCAGAACACTAGCCAATTAAAGAAATGATACATCTGAATAGTTCATTCTCTATTTGTAATATTCTTTTACCCTTAAAACTAAAGAAAAAAAAGGTACCGGTATTTTACTAAAACTTCAACTTTGAAAATATTGAGATAAGACACATGCTTGTATGACCTTTTTTTTGCTCAGAATGTCTTCGGAAATAAGCTTCGTGAGTGGCGGTAAATTCTCGTGAATCACCCTGCATACGGTGGAAAAGAGAAAATGACGTAATGTACGGTAAGTTGTTATTCCGTGGAACGCCTCAATTATATTATGGATCGCCAATGCCTGAAGTGTTGTCAATATGTTGGGTTCGTTATGGGTGGATAGGTCTATTTGTTTTCGGCTGAAGCAGGGGACTTGTACTCGTTCCGAAACGTCAAAGACAATAAACGTCCAGTTACGGTTAAAATCCCAAATTATTTTTCATAATTAAAAATCTTTAGATGTGCTACCATAAAAATATAAATTTATGTTACATAAACTATAACAAAATAGAACAAAAATATCTTTCGTTAAGTTTTTATAGAAATATAAACAACAAAGTTCTGAAAATATGAAAAAAAAAAGTTATATTTTAGTAGGATACGTTAAGACAGAAATATAGATAGAGAATTTTTGTTTCTTTGTTTGCCAACATTTCAAACTGCAAATTCTTTACGGTACTATAAAACATGCTTTGCGATCGTCATTTGTTTCCCGCATAAATAGTCTATTGAAAATGGCGACTCCGTTCAAACAATTTTGGTGAAGGTAACATTAGTGAAATAGAATTTTAGTAAATCAATCAATATGTATTTTATTGTATTAAAGTACTTTATTTCTTATAATCTTTATATACTTTCTTCAACCGTGTTATAGTGAAATTCCATTCGAGATTTGATTTTCTCTAGATAAATCAAAATCTCTAGTGATATTACTGTTGACAAAGAATTGGACCCAAAAATACGTTTAAAATTTGAGTCGGTATAAACGTATTCAACTGCCTGATGTCCCTTCAACCTCTTCAGTCCGGAATTTATATAAAAAAAAACGAAAAAAAAAAAAAACGGTCACAATCATTCTGGGGTTCCAAAAATCCAAAATCTAGTCTTCACAGAAAATCAAATTTTGAGGCCCCAAAATTTTAAATTTTAATTTATAATTCTGGTAGCCTATAGAAATGTTGCAAAAGTGATACTCTTCATTTCCATCAAAATGAATTTTTCAAAAATTTCAAAAGTATCCAAGACACTAGGAAAAAATTAAAAGAAAATGATGTATAGTATAATATATAACAGGTGTAAAACAGAACGTTAATTTTTTTTATTCGTAACGAAATTTTAAGTACACCCCAACTATTATACATTCCACTTTATGTATTATTTACGTTCTATTTTTTTATTATCCACATACAGTTATAATCTACAACTGTATACATTAATTACAAACTCTGGCATTTGGCTTAGTATCGTTGAGGTAAACTATAAACAGAATTAAATTAAACCCTGCAGCAAAGTTCACACTCAGAAAACAACAGTAAAAACCGCACAGAGAAATTAATCATTAGTAAGTTCGCAGAAATTTACCTTTAACTGGAAAGTCTTCAACAAGCATTCGAGATGCACAGAAACTCACCTGAAACAGAAGAGAGACCGTAAGTAATCACGCACTTGCGGCAAAAAGTTACAGCAAGGAAATGAAACAGATTACATGGACATGAAAAGGTAATTGAGGTTAAATAAGAAATATGAAGATTCCGGATTCACTTTAATGAAGTTTTGCAAGTAGCAAGTTTCATACCAGAACTACTTTGTGTATTTTCCTGTCAACACACAAACTTGAGGATAATTGTTTGTAAATCAACCTGCTAAAATAAAGTTTCCTCCGTAATTTATAAAGACACAGCTTTGAAAGTCCATGGGTGTCATATGCCTCGGTTTGATTTCTCTTAACATATAAATATCTGTCCTGAAACGTTGAGTTGTCTTAAATTGATCCTGGCATCGTAACGATATTGAGTGAAAGAATTCTATTTCTCCGTTTAATCTTCCTCCTGCTCATCATAATCATCATAACAATAATCATATTATCATCGCTATCATCATCCTGTTATTTTTTATTCCTAAGAGAACTGTTACGGCCGTATATTCATGGTACGACTCATTAGGACAATACCTCATGATTTCAGGAACCTGGACGAATCTATTCTCATGACGTGCTCCTTTCATTTTAGCTAAATATTTGTAGATTTTTTTTATTTTAGTTGGTTTTTTAACGACGCTGTATCACCTACTAGGTTATTTAGCGTCGATGAGATTGGTGATAGCGAGATGATATTTGGCGAGATGAGGCCCGAGGATTTGCCATAGATTACCTTGCATTCACAATACGGATGGGGAAAACCTCGAAAAAAACCCAACCAGGTAATCAGCCCAAGCGGAGATCGAACTCGCGCCCGAACGCAACTTCAGACCGGCAGGCAAGCGCCTTAACCGACTGAGCCACGCCGGTGGCCTATTTGTAGATATATTCTATAAATACCTCGGGGCAGCAGTAACAAATAATATAAATGACACTCGAGAAGGAAATAAACGCAGAATAAATATGGAAAATACCTGCTATTATTTGGTTCAGAAGCTTTTGTCATCCAGTCTGCTTTCAAAAAAGCTGAAAGTTATAATTTATAAAACAGTTATATTACCGGTTGTTCTGTATGGTTGTGAAACTTGGATTCTCACTTTGAGACAGGAACAGAGAAGGGTGTTGGAGAATAAGGTGCTCAGAAAAAATATTTGGGGCTAAGAGGGATGAAGTTACAGGAGAATGGAGAAACGCAGAACTGCACGCATTGTATTCTTCACCTGACATAATTTAGGAATATTACATCCAGACGTTTGAGATGAGCAGGGCATGTAGCACGTATGGGCGAATCCAGAAATGCATATGGAGTGTTAGTTGGAAAGCCGGAGGGAAAAAGATCTTTGGGGAGGCCGAGACGTAGATGGGAGGATAATATTAAAATGGATTTGAGGGAGGTGGGATATAATGATAAAGACTTGATGAATCTTGCACAGGATAGGGACCGATGGCAGGCTTATGTGAGGGCGGCACATGAACCTGCTGGTTCCTTAAAAGCCATTCGTAAATAAGTAAGTAATATTAATATATAAAATTACTTAATATTACTATGATGTACCGAAATGCTTAAGTCAACAAAAGCACAAAATACATTTCCTAATGAATGAAACTCAAGTCTGCTGAGTTTATACGGGTATATGTAAGCACTGTTAGGTACCTATGCTACTTAGGTGATTTGTATCAAGTGTCACGTTTTAAAAGATGTCAACTCTGGTCACCCCATTCAGAACACAATTCTTTCTCATCTTCACTTTGAAAAACTTTACCGAAGTACCTCATCTTGAGTGACGCAAGAGGCTTGTCAACAAAAATGAGGAGGTAATTTTCCCCAAGCGAGAGTGTCAACCCCTAGCACAGATATATAAACACACCTCATTTATCAACACGCATTACGCTCCGCTAAATCCAATTCTTGTCTTACACGTGTACTGTATCCGGCAGGCAATGGGAAGTCGCAGATGTGCCTCACGTCATTAACATGGGGAAGTTTCAAGTCGTCGAAAACTCAAATTACTCGCCTTTGTTTGGGCATGTTTGCGTTGTTGAAAGCGACGACTTGCATGAATAATAATTAATCTATTTCATGACTAAACCAATTAGATTATATGTACCGGTATAGGCATAATGCATATTGCAGAAATTACAAGATACAAGAAATTATCCGTTAGTAAATGACAAATATTATGTTGCAAAATACAAGGTTATTCATAAGTTGTGAAACATTTTAAAGTTTAATAACAAATAAAGTAAGCAAAAGATCATGGTAATTGATATTCCGATAGAAAGAGAAACTCTCGAAGTTCTTTTAAAGCCCGCTCTTAGTTGCCATGATTTATCTCTAAGTGGCAGTAGCTACCAATAGTGGCAAAATGACGTTTACTAAACGTCAGCAATCGTTTTATGTGTTGGAATACGCAAGGACCTCGTCCGTTGTGAGTGTGAAGCGACGATTTTGAGCGCAATTTCAAAAGACAGCACTTGTTTTCAACAGTATCAAGAATTTGTATGTGATGAAGGGTGTCTGTGCACCGCTCCTTGGCAAGGACGTCCGGGACGTAGCGAAGAAACAGTGAATAATGAAATTTTTCACAGAGATCAATTGCACGCACAGGACGAGAAGATGACGCGTTATTGAAGTGGCCACCACGATCACCGGATTTAATTCCGTATGACTTTCTTGTGGATTTTTGTGCTGATCTCCAGGAATTTCGCCACCGAATTACAGTTGCCGCAGTTCTGGTCAATTGTAACATGCTGGAGCGTGTATGGAGTGAGATGGATTACAGCATGGATGTCTGTCGTGTCAGCAAAGGTGGACACGTTGAGCATCTGTGAGGTATGTAACAAAACTTCGAGAGTTTCTCTTATTTTAGTGTAAAATAATTTATTATCTGTAGTGTAGTTCAGTAGTTATGGATTTTAAAAATGTTTCACGGACTTATGAATAGCCCTGCATAAGGTAAGATGAACACCGTGAATTAAATTTTATGTATAGAAAAAATATTAGTCAAACTAAACTACAAACAATATATGCGATGGAAAAGCTAATGATATATTACACATGAAGTCCGAGAGAGAAAAACTTGATAAATATTACACATGAATTCCGAGAAGAAAAACTTGATAAATAACGTTTTACTGTTTTCACAGGAGAGAAAGTTGAAAGTTTCAAGACCCATTATATTGTTTTCTTTGGCTTATCTTCTTCAAATTTATTTTGGCCTATAAGATTCTTATTCTCTACAGTTAAAAGACACAAATCTACACTACCTGAGCTAGTACATGCCATTTAAAACAGAAAATCGATAATTTTGGACTTATCACGTTTTCCCCCTGTGATCTTCACATATTTTGGAAGCTTACTTCTGTTGGTGGTGAAGTTTATATAAATATACATACAGTATAGATAAATATGTAAATAAATAAATAGATATATAGATAAATAAATAGATGTATATATAAATAAATACATGTAGATAGATGTATACATAGATGTGTAGAGAGACAGATGTATAGATATATGTATAGACAGACACATAAATAAATAAATAAATAAATAAATAAATAAATAAATAAATAAATAAATAAATACTCGTAAATAAATATTTCTCATGATATTTTATGCAGTAACTACATTAAATACTACAAGTATTTCATCTTGTTTTAATGGACATGTAAGTATATTTGTATGTATGTAGGCCTATGTTCACAGTCTATAACGAATTCACTATATATAGCACTACAATATATACATTTAGTGCTTTTTTGTATTAGTTTTAGTTATTATTGTAAGCCTATACTGTTTTCCTAAATTAGTATAGTCACACGTAGGTTCACATTAGTTTATTAGTATGTATACAATGTGAACCGTAAGTAATGTCATTAATTTAAGGGGGTTATTCTTTGAGATATTTCAAACAAAAATGTTTAATACAATTCTGCTCGTTTTTTGCTTCTTTTAGGGATAAAAAATGTTTTATATTAAATATTTAATTGCGTGTTTTGAGAAAGTCATTGATTTAATTCCTAATATGTTCAGTCAGTTTAAGAGAGCAAAATATTATGATAATAAATGACAGAAAGAATATTAGTTTTATCCTTTAAATGTGAAGAAATTTGATCCGAACAAACGTTATAAAATCTCTTTCGAGAACCTATTTCATTTCCACCCTATATACAGTTCACGTGTAGCAGTGTAACTGTGGAATTCTCATTAAATAATAAATTTTCTCTGTTGCAAAGACGCTGAAATTTCTTAAGGAAAATACTGATAAAAAATGTAGAATCTTCTTTCGCATCACCGGATTCCTGGCCGTAGACCTGCCGAACCGTTAAAAATATCGTTCTATCCTCAGAGGCAAGCGATGCCCGAAGTCATCATTTAACAGATCGATAACGTGTCAATTGACTTCATTTGTGCGAGACAACTTCATCCTCTCTTTTCTGATTGTAGTTTAATGCTAGATTTTTTGTCGTTACAGAGGCTCCGCTTAATGAGGACACTCTCTGCGATGAAATCTTTATCGCCTCGTTCATATTTTATTCACTATCAACGGGAGTAAGTATCCATAACAATGTTTCACTGGGGAGATGCATGCATTCTAGCTTTCTTTATGCCTGTGTTTCCGATGCAAATGTCTTCAACGTGATCTATTTGTTTAGATTCCCCTTCTGGTATTACTCGACCAAGGCGAGTCGAGCCGCGGTTGTAATGTGAACTATCGCGATGCAGTATTACGAACGCAGGAGCAGTAGCGCCACGGCTCCGAGCTGCAGAGCTCCACTGGCCTTGGTCGAGTAATACCTACTGATACTTGGGGTCGTATTCAAGAACGTCACTTCAACAGTCAGAATTGCCAGATTCATTACCTAAAGTCGCCAAATCTTGGTGCTAGTGTAGCCCAATGTCGCTAATTTTCTACTTTAAAAATAAGTAATCTCAATGTATGCATTTTTATAATAATATATCGTTATTTTAAGTCATATTTATGTAACAAATTATATAAATACAGTATTTATTGCATTCGCTTTGCATTGGTTTTTGTGTAGATCTTCTGAAATTTTCCCCACTCATCCAATTTTGCACAACACATCACTGTTATATCCCCCTACAAATTGAAAGAATTAAACATTTAGGGAGCTGGAATAGAAACTAGGGTTAGATTGCTATTTTTCACGTTGTTAGAAAATTCTCTACACTGCTTCGTCTATAAATTCCAGTACTGATCAGCTTATTGGTCCTTAGATTAAGAAAAAATAGCGCAGTAGGCTTACTTCCTGGAGCGAGGAAGAAATAGATGAAATAGGTGAAAGATAGGTGACATGTTCCGGCGCTCAACTATCTGTTGATATCGACTTGCTTTGTTCTGTTGATATCGACTTGCTTTGTGTCTGTTGATATCGACTAGCTTCTTGCGAAGATGAAGACTTTGCAACTGTCAGACAATACCTTGAGCTGGATGGACTCCTACCTGCGGGACCGCCAACAGTGTGTTTCACTTGATAATCAATTCTCCCAATGGTGATGCACAAAGGCGGGAGTGCCGCAGGGCTCCGTATTAGGACCACTACTCTTCTCTATCTACATTAATGACGTATCAAAGAACTTACAGTATTGCCGATATCACCTCTATGCCGACGACCTACAACTTTACATACATTCCAGACCCAATACGATCAATGAATCGATTGACAAGTTAAATTGTGACCTAGCCACTGTCTCCACTTGGGCGGCCAATTTCGGACTCGCACTTAACCCAAGTAAGACTCAAGCTATAATTATTGGACATAAGCTTTTAGTTAACTCTCTTAATAACAGTAATCTTTCAGTTGTTACCCTTAACAACACGCTAATCCCTTATGTATGTATTTATTTACACTGCAAGTGGGCAAGCTCCCGGTGGCAGTGTTATATACAATATTAACAATACACAATAAAATGATAACCAATACACAATACAATTTTACACACAATACAATAATAATACATAATACAAATTAACACAATAATAATAAAACATAAAATAAAATACCTCATTTTACAATACAACCTACATAATTATCTATAGGTCCTACATAAGTTTCAATAGTCTTTCACTTTACTCTCATCTCATTCCCTGTAGTGGCACTATGACGCATTTCACTGACACTTTAGCACACATTTCACTGAGACTCTGTAACACATTTCACTGACACTATAGAACACATTTCATTGACGCTATAAATTATCACTGATCGGAACTGTTCACTGCACTGTAAAACCATAACTTCACTGACTCACCTCGCTTCACTAATACAACAGTTCAAATAAGTCAAATAATTACACCCTTATGCATACTTATAAACAGAACTACATTTAAACTAAACATTTCTAGTCTAAGGCCCTCTTACACGCTAGTTTTAAATAATTTACAATTCAAACCAAGGAAGTAAACTCGTCAGCCTAGATAAATACATGTCACCTTAAAAAAATTAAATGTTGAATGTCACCTTAATTTTAATTTTCACTTTATATACAACTTTTTAAATTATTCTTGAATCTCCTTAAGGAAGGACAGCCCTCAAAGACCGCTGCAGGTAGGTCATTCCAATCATTTATAGTTCTATTTAAAAATGAGAATTTACCTACATCCGTTTTCTGTTTCCTACATTTGATTTTAAAATCATGATCGTTCCTACCATAGTACGTTGGCTTTTCTAACCGAGCCGTTATGTCTACCCATGCTTTCTGACCTAGATGTGCTCTATACAATGATGTTATTCTAGTTTTCCTACGTCTGTTTTCCAAAGTTTCCCATTTAAGTTCTTTTATCGTATCGTTTCCATCTTCTCTTTTACCTTTAACAAATTTAGCTGCCCTATACTGGATTCTTTCTAAGGAATTTATCTGGTATATTCTATAGGGATCCCAACATGTAGTTCCGTATTCCATTAACGGTCGCACTAACGTTAGATATGCTATTTCCCTCGATTTGGGGCTAGCCTTTCTCAAGATTCTCATAATAAAGTGAAGTGCCCTCCATGCTTTACCCGTAACATTATCAACATGCTCTCCCCAAGAAAGTTTGGAGTTTAAATACACTCCTAGGTATTTACAACATTGTTCTTGTGGAATTACAACACCACTGAATTCGTAATTAAGACTAGTTTCCTCTCGGGTTTTACAAAATGTTATAGATTTACTTTTAGAACCATTTATTTTCATCCTATGCTTTAACGCCCAGTTATAAATTTTATTCAAGTCTGTTTGAATAGCATCTACATCTGAATTATTTCTAATCTTTCTATAGATAATGCAGTCGTCTGCAAATAGCCTCATATTTGATGTAATATTCTGGCATAGGTCATTTACGTATATTATAAAGAGTAATGGACCCAGAACGCTGCCATGTGGCACCCCTGAACTTATATTTCCAATTTCCGATATTTCATGACCTATTCTAACTCTCTGGGTTCTACCGTTTAAGAATTCTTGGATCCATAGCACCACTCTTTTATCTATTCCTAGCCTACTTAACTTATCTATTAATTTGTCATGTGGCACCAAATCAAATGCTTTCGAAAAATCAATCACAACTGCATCAATTCTTCCGCCTCTATCTACCTCTTCAGCTAGATCCTGAACCAGCGACGTAATTTGACTATCACATGAGAAGCCTTCCCTAAAACCATGCTGGCGGTTGTAAAACCAGTCTTTCGCATTTAGAACATGACGAATATAATCCGATATCAAATGCTCCATGACTTTACATACGACAGATGTAAGGCTAATCGGTCTGTAGTTTCCGACATCTAATTTATTTCCACCTTTATGTATGGGTACCACTATAGCTGATTTCCAGTCACATGGAATAGCTGCATTGTTTATGGAAACATGAAATATACGCATTAAGTATGGAATTATGGCCTCGGAACCTAATTTAAGAATCTCTGTAGCAATACTATCTGGTCCTCGAGACTTCATCTGTCGTAAAAAATCTTGGCTTCTTTTTTGATAATAATCTAAGTTGGAATTTTCAAGTTAAAGAAACGATAAAAAAATCTGTTCCTCCATTCACTGTTTGACTCGCTTGAGAAACTTCTTGCCCCAGCAACTAAAACTCACCCTAGTACGAACCCTAGTAATGCCGCGCTTCGATTATTGTGACATTTGTTAAGTGACCTAAGTTCTGAATTGTCAGTCAAGTTACAGCGAGCTCAGAATATGTGCGTCAGATACGTGTGCAACATCCGACGATATGATCACATATCACCGTCCTTCGCAAGTCTTTCGTGGTTCCGACTTAAAGAACGCAGAACTTTACACTCTTTGTCTTTACTCTATCGAATTCTGCACACCTCAACACCAAATTACCTTTAGTCTCGTTTCTCCTATCTATATTCTAACCACGATGTAAATACCAGGTCACTTATCTGTGGCACGCTAAGTATACCTCTTCATAGAACATCTTGTTATTCATTATCTTTTACAGTATCCACCTCAAGTCAATGGAATTCCTTGTTACAAAGTATTAGGGGCTGCAAGACAATAAACACCTTTAAAAACAGCTTAAAAGATAACCTTATTAGCATTTCACTCCAATCTTACTGATTTAAACGATCACTGACTACATTGTTACTTCATTCTTTAGACTTCATCCTGATAGTGCTGTATTTTCAAAATTGTCTCATAATAATCTCTTTCTATTATCTAATATTATTTGAAATATATTAACATTCTATGTATTTTAGCTTAATTCTGCTACAAAGTTTATTTCAATGTCTAATTAATAATTCATAGTATTTTGTTGTTTTATTCGTATATAATTCTTGTATACATGTAACTCTCACTTAATCAAATTGTTGAATTCTTTGTAAGTTCATGCATATGTATATACACTTTTTGCTGGTTGAGTGGAAGAGAAGGCCTTACGGCCTTAACTCTGCCAGCTATAATAAATTATTATTATTATTATTATTATTATTATTATTATTATTATTATGTCGAGAATAAACATAAAGAACTATAATAGAGTTTTCTTGGATAAAAAAAGAAACAAGTACCGGCGTGTCAACAATCATAAGTCTAATATGTCATGTCAGTCATTGAATCGAATTACGGGTGTATCAGCTATTGACTACTCAATAAAATAAAATTAATAAACGATTAAGTGATTTTTCCCATGTCGCCCAAATTTCGAAAAATTTCAGGAAAAAGTCGTTAGTCGCAATTCTTAAAAAAATGGTCGTAAAATCTCTATTTATGTACCCCAAACGGCGAAATATCGCCCAATCTGGCAACCTTGCTTCAACTTCACTTCGTCTTGACTTCCTCAAGTCAAATGCAGGTCATACAAAGTAAAGTGTCGGATCCCTATTCAGAGACAATACTTATCTTTCCCTTCACTAAAAAGGGAACATCACTCAGTGTTAAGAAAAACTTCCAAACAATTTGTACATCATTCGAAAGAGCATACTGAAATATGGTGACTGGAACTGGCCACACTAACCCATTATCTCCTGGCTTAATTGCCTCATGAGTGTTGCTTTAAGGCGTCGCTTACGAGGTTCAGACCTGTCTTCGAACAGTTGATTGAACACCATCATCATTCCTGAAAAATCAACCTGCGAACTACATCATTAGACAGACATTTTTTCCGAATGTTCAAAACAAAGGACCGACATACATGTGATTTTTTAGTGTTAAATAACACTGATGAGAACTTGCCACGATGTTCTTAAACGATGTTCTTGATCTAAATCAAGAATGTTCGCTGTGCTTCCGTTTGTCTCAGATATAGTTGGAAATTGGCAGGTTTAATATTAAAGAGAGGAACAGATGTTAAAGGTTCTTACGAAAGTATTTGGGGCTAATAGGAAAGAAGTTACAAGCGAATGGAGAAAATTGCAAAACGCAGAACTGTACGCATTGTATTCTTCACCTGACATAATTAGGAACATTAAAACCAGACGTTTGAGATCGGCAGGGCATGTGGCACGTATGGACGAATCCAGAAATGCATATAGAGTGTTAGTTGGAAGGCCGGAAGGAAAAGGACCTTTGGGGAGGCCGAGACGTAGATGGGAGATAATATTAAAACAGATATTGGGAAGATGGGAGATGATTGTAGAAACTGGATTAAGACCGATGGCGGGCTTAGGTGAAGGCGGCAATGAACCTCCGGGTTCCTTAAAAGCCGTAAATAAGTAGGACATGTGTTGGGTTTCCGCAGAAAGACTGAGTTACTGCGGAACAACCACCATTATAGGGTAAGGACAATGCTTGCTGACATCCTAAGACAACAAGGATTAGAAGTCCATGAAGAAGTGCATTGTATCTGAGAAGATGATTCAACAAGACGAGCAGATATTGTTGTCATTGATAGAAAAAAGAACACAGGAAAAATACTAGACACGACTATCAGGTTTGAAAGAGATGCACAACAGCCAAAACTTATTGATGATGAAAAGAGAATCATCTATGAACCTTGCATTCCTTATTTAGCAAGCAGTATAACATTACGGCTAATCGTTGGTCAGTACACGGACTTCTTTTTGGAGTTCGTGGTACCATCTACAGATACACCTATAACCTTTTAAAATCAAAGGGATTCACATTTTACAATGTTGAGAAAATCCTTAGAGAAATTCTAAAGGACTCAATTGAAATTTTGCACTTTCATCTGTATTTCAAGTAATATGATTCACTTCAATTTTCTTTTGAAATGTATTATATATAGTTTCATTGTAAACTTTTATATATGTATTTGTTTTCTGGATCCATGTAGTCACTCTTATTGAAGGGCAAATGGTGTTATTTTATAAATCCGATACCACCACCACCACCACCACCACCACCA
The DNA here is from genome assembly GCF_040183065.1 of Periplaneta americana. NCBI lineage: Eukaryota > Metazoa > Arthropoda > Insecta > Blattodea > Blattidae > Periplaneta > Periplaneta americana. The sequence goes on along the minus strand of NC_091132.1, from coordinate 68,083,711 downwards.
CCACCACCACCACCACCACCACCACCACCACCACCACCACCACCACCACCACCACCACCACCACCACCACCACCACCACCACCACCACCACCACCACCACCACCACCACCACCACCACCACCACTACCACTACCACTACCACTACTACTACCATAATTATTTTCATATAATTTTTCACAGAAACCGTCCGTTGTCCTCGGAAAGTTGTGCTTCATTCAATTTTGTTGCAGGCAGTTCTTTTAGTTAGTTGATATAACCTATAATAGTACATTATGAAACGAGCCTATAATGATAGTAATTAAGGCCCAAGTATGTTTGTTTATGAAACGAGCGCAAGCGAGTTTCATAATTTTCATAAGAGCGTCTTAATTACCATTATAGGAAAGTTTCATACGACTTTTCATGCTCGGCCATATTTTTAACTTTAAATTATTCAGAAGTATACATTTTATTTGTATCTGACAGAAGATCGGAAGTGACCTTGTTCATAGCTCTTGAATTGTGAGATGTGCGCAGACGCGAAAGTATTGATTTATTCCGAGGAACAATAATGTCATTGACCTTGATGTAATGCAGAGAATGTATAACCTGGAAATTGATTTAGAATTGAAAAACGAGATGACAAATTTAATTTATTTGAATATTATTTACAATTAACGCTAATTATTATAGTAACACAACATAACCTTCTGCGACAGTATTGGATTTCCAGCCTCCGTGACGTTTCCCTCGTCTTTCGATTGCATATCCGAGAATAATCGAAAACCTGAACTTTAATGAATAGGTGTACTTTAATGACATGCATTAAAGGACTACTACCAGGTGTATAATTACTACATTTCGGCATGGTCGAGCATAAATTTGTAGTGCAATTCGTAACATGGTGATAGTGAAATACTACCTCTCCGATCAACTTTAAAACCAAAGTCATATCAACTCTTAAATAATTTTATTCAAAACAAGTTTCACTATCCTTCCACCTGTTACAAATATTACGTGGAATTGTTAATCATTATTGATGCTCAAATGGAATCAGGAGTTCAAAAAATCCTGATTCGACACCCGTTCTTGACTTGGTCTAACTACCCAGAAATTGTGTTTCAATTGACAACTCTGTCCGTGGAACACAACCCAACGTAACAAATCCAATCTCTGTAGATATATGGTTCGAATAACTGTGCGTACAAAGAACTGACTTTATTACACACAGTAGAATGAAATACTAGCATTTATTTAACGCCGACTGCAGACTTTATGGTTACGAGAATTGTAAAAATTGAGGGAACACTGGTTAGTCCCCTATCCAAACATACGCGCACTTATTTCCATTGTATCCGCAATACAGGTTGGACAGTTTCCTATAATGGATGTCATCCGTGACAAATGCTTAACTGTCAGAGAAGAATAGTATTTCAGAGTTGCGAAAACTCGTAAAAAGGATGACATCAATACAAGGGAATGATTGGAAACAGTATTGTATGACAGAACTATCCGATGACGCGAGTGCAACTGATCAGATGGGGCTTGGAATGGCACGTACAGTACGAGTAAGGGAAAAAAGCGAATTGTAAGGTAAAACGAAATTGCAGACGGAATGAGTTACATCAACTGCGATATATGATATGATATAATATAATATAATATAATATAATATAACTGCAAATATTTTAATTGTTGTAATTTATTTGCCAGACGTCAAGATCTTGATTATTTTTTTTTGTAAACTCCTTAAGGGTGATATTGATTGTGAATCTTTCTTAAGCAATATCAGTCTTCGTATTCCTGCTAAGTGTTTAAGATTTCATAAAGTGTTTTACAATAGAAATTCTAAATCTCTCTCTCCGGTCTGCAGATGTATAAATATGCTGATTTGCATGGATTGAACTTGGATCCATTTAATGGGTAGTATATACTTCTGGAGTTTTATATCAGTTTAATTTATGTCTTTTTTTTAAATATTAATTATAATATTATTCTCGTTATCTTTTATATCACTTTGTAGTTGATATGATTCCATCCTTTCATTTCAGTCACAATTACTTTTAATTGTAATTATTTTATGTATTTTAATCATCCATTTTATTCCGTCCATTCAATGTCATTATTGTCGTTAATTGTAATTATTGTCTTTATGTGTAATAATTATTTTATACACTTTTGTTGTGATTTTGCCATATTGTAATTATGCTTTGTGCTGAACTGTTTTCGGCCTCTGTCTGTTGTACAGCACAAACAATAGCAAATAAATAAATTGTTATTATTATTATTATTATTATTATTATTATTATTATTATTATTATTGGACCGATGGCGGGTTTATGTCAGGACGGCAATGAACCTGCGGGTTCCTTAAAAGCCATTTGTAAGTAAGTATTATTATTATTATTATTATTATTAAATTGAAAATGGCTTGATAAGGGGACAATTTCAGGAAAACATAATTATAACACCATAATTATAAAACCCAGCAAAGACAATAAGCTAATTAAATTTCTTAACAAGAGAAAGATCTTCCGGTAAATTCACACTGCTGTATTTAGAAGCAAACCTAAAATAAAGGATTGGTATTGTCACGTAACACTCTATACTTAATATTAACGTAGTGGAATATACAGAAAGAAATGTTAGCCATTGGTTCTGTTCCTGTGCTATTACTAATACAAATTCGTTTCCACTTTCCTGGAACCGATTGACAGCCTAGGTGCTCTTACAGGAGACAGTCTGAAAATAGAATTAATTTTGTTGAAACTACATCTATGCGGTTACTGCATAGAAACCTTTCCGTACAAATATCGGGAATGCGATTAGAGTTGTGTAACTTAAGCTGCAAAAAACTATGCAAACTTTTAGCACAATAATTCTCCACTAAAATGTCCACAATGCTTTCATCTGCTGGTGGTCGGATTAACGGTTAAATCTGGCTCTAAAGTTCTCACACTTCTCTAACAAGCAGTGAGAATATTGTTGAAATTATAAACAAATATAATAAAGCTTAATCTAATATACAAAACTTTTTATTGACAGAAAATTCATGAGGATTGTGGTATCTTCTTACATTCGTATAAAATATACATTGTAGTATTTAATAATAGGCTACATTATATAATACGAACTACTGTAAATATATGCCGAACAGAAGCACTAGTTTTTAATGTTGTATTTCGCCATTGAATTGCCTGAAGTTCGTATTAAATTTGGGGAAAACCTCGGAAAAACCAAACAAGATAATCAGTCCAAGCGGGAATCGAATCCATGACCGAGAGCAGCTCCGAATGACCAGACAAACGATCCTACCGCATGAGCTACGCCGGTGACTACACCGCTTCTTTTTACACTGATTTTTATTATTTTCAACTGCTTCATAAATTACTAATTGTAAGTCAATATAAAACGGAAAACTGCTTTGTAAACCATCTCTTTTTTAGGTCTTCGTACATAAGAACAATTACGAGATTTATACTAATATAATTTTCGTGTGAAGATATATGAAAATTAATGTCTGGAAATATTGGTGGTAAGTTTTGGGTTTTGGACTGAGTCATAGATGTAAAAACGTCAGCTTTCCCTTTTCCGAGTTACCTGTTATCCCACTCACAATGAAAAGCAACAGAGACTGGAATAAACATATTACTCGACCAAGGCGAGTGGAGCCGCGGGCGTAATGTGAGCTATCGCGATGCGGTATTACGAACGCAGGAGCAGTAGCGCCACGGCTCCGGGCTGCAGGACTCCACTGGCTTTGGTCGAGTAATACATATACACATACCGTATTTATTCACTTATTAGATCCTCTCCCATATAAGACCCCTCTCTACTTCAAGAGCAAAATGTAAAAATAAAATATATATCAGCATATTAGACCCTACGACATATGTAAAATACAAGGCTCTAACTTCTGAATATGTCCCTAAGATTTTTACTTGGTGGTGTACATTATCAGTCACAAATGTTCAAGAAAAGATTGAAAGGTAAAACTCGCTTCTGAAATCATCTTCTGTCCCGTTACTTCTCTAATTGTCTATGCACTGGCAAAGAGGAACGACATTTCCCTTTGTTTATCTTAAAACTACCTACAGGACTCTGTGTTCCGTTAGTTCTTCCATTGTCACATCACAGAGAGAAAAATTCTCTTTCATCTTCTACTAATGGTATCGGTTTTCGCATACCATGCTTCCGAAATCAATCATTCAGGGAAAGAGATCAGTGTCAGGCGTGAATGTAAAAAATTAGCAAACCAGTTAGTTATTCTGTATCATTTAAATCGAATGTTGACTTCGCAGAGAAAATTTATTGATATTTTAAAACTTATTTCTGTATTTACAGTTGCTTACTGCTCTTGTACACAATTTGATACGAAAAATAGCCGCTTACCTGTAGCGTGAATTTCTCTGTCGTTCGGATTAATGCGAAATATACACGGGGAAATAATAAGCATGAGGTCCGAGGATGAAGTCAAGTCGTAGCAGCGACTTATCTGTAGGCTATGTCACGAAACGACATATTAGGCCTATCTACAGTATAAAGTCTTTATGGCTTAGCAATAGAGCTCTTTCTTCTCGTTACAAAGGCCGGGGTTTCGAATCTCTCTAGGTAAAATGCACGCGTGTAAACACAGTACGCAATCATTCCCGAGCTATTCCGAGGTGAAAATTTGTCTCTGAAAAGCGACCAATTTCGCCTAGGGCGGCAATTTCCAAAGGAGCGGCATATTTTCTCTCTCTTTTTCATTTTCATTTTACAGTGAAATTTGTTTTTAAAACATAATTATGTTTGTAAATCTTTTCTTAAGTTTGTTTTTGAACACCTTGTTGAAATCGGACCTTGCTTTGTTATCGCATTATCATGGTCGTGGCGAGAGTAAAAGGAAAGTTTGCAGCTGCATAGTTATATTGTAATGCCGGTATCACGTTATTATATTATCAACTGCTTAAAGTTAACTCCTTATATAAACAAGGATGCATTGTTGAAAATCAAATGGAATGTGTGTTTATTATATTATCACTATGAATAGTAACCGGAGCTCTCAGTTACATTTCCAATATAATTATAACGTCAACAATACTATTTAATCACTTTCTAGCATGCGCATTTTTCGAAAATTTATTTTGCAAAGAGATGGAGTTTATTTTTCAATTTACTTTATAATTCCTAACGAAGTAAGAAACACTCGTAATTATTATACCACAAACAAAACCAATGCTTAAAATGCCTTTCACAAATCAATTTCGTTTCAACAATGAATAAGTTAGAATATATTTCTTTGCATCGAGACTGATGTGCTTCGTCAGATCGACTTTGATGATATCATCAATGCTTTCTCTGTGAAGAAAGTGCGAAGGAAATCTTTATAATTCACAAGTACGATGCATGTATTTTGATTCCAATAATTTATTGTTTTCTGAATCGTAACATTTCATTTAAAACTAATATAAACTAAGCATGACTTATATAATAGCTGCTCATAAACTGTTTGTGGGAGTTGGGAGGTGGCAAATTTTAGCACTGCCTAGGGGCGGCACTATACCTAAATCCGGCCCTGGATCTGCGATAAAAATGGAGACTAATTCTTGGTAACAGTTACAAAAGGTAGCTGTCCTTTCTTCCTCCTTCCGTAATGATGTAACCTACGAATAGCTACAAAAATTTGGGTGATTTTACAATTTAAAGTCCATTCCATTTTGAATCATTTTGCTGCGTATGGTATTACAATCCTTTCTGCAAAATAAATAAAAAAAAACTGTCCAAAACATTTCTAAGATAGGAACACATCTACTTGAATGCGCACCTCTACTGGTGCAATCTGACCATACATCAATATATAACAATACTATCCAATCTAGAGTGGGTCTAGTTCGCCTGCCCGACAATTGTACACTCCATTACGCCTAAATCGGATATATATCACAATAAACATGGGTTCCTAGCGAGTTAGCAATTAGATTGAAACACAATTGCATAGGGAGATATATAGACCTCTGTTAAGACGCAACATCTGAACCCAATAGCCCTACTTTACAATTAGGTTGCATGTGTTATGAACATTTGTATTAATAATTATGCCTGTACTCTGCATGTTAGCAGACAAGATGCGATCACTACAAGGGTATGAAGCATATATGCATCACAAGTAGCCTGCTCAGAGAGCTGCCAGCCTGGAATCTGTGCCGCTAGGGAGAAATACATAATAATTGTAAAAGGAAGATATATAAATATAGGATTATTATGATGTAACCAACGTAACTAACATAACTGTAATATAATTTCCAAACAAACTGTGCAATCAAGATGAACTTAGCGGTTATGAAATGCGTGAAGAATGGAATTTAGTTGTTCTGTGCTAATTCAAATGCTTACAATATTATCACAGTCTACTATAGGCTATACAGTCACTAAGCTTAAGTTTTGAGGATGCTAGAAACAATAGACTGTGACGGTACTATTTTGCATAGCCTGTAATGAGGCGATATTAGCGATCCTAGTGGTGAGCAACTATCTAATGTTTGCATATTTACTACGTATTGAGCTTCGCGACTGTATATACTAGACTGTGATATTATAGTGTAACACTTATGATTCGAAAAAAAAAGTTTAGTTATCTTGCTTGCTTATTTATATATATTTTTTAAGTTTGAGAAAATGGCTTTAAATCTTAAAATAACAGTTAGTTTGATGCATATATTTGTTTAAGCAGTTTTTCTGTCATTAGTAAGGGGGCGGATTTTAGCATATCTGCATGTTTTATTCTTTAGTTGCAAATCATATGCTACCAATATATAAACGCATTTCAAGTTACCTATTTGTAACCGAAGGTCAAAACTTTATAGTGTAGGCCTATATACAGAGTGGAAATGAAATTTCTTGGAGATTGAGATGTACGATAGGGTACTCGTAAATGAATAGAAAGTCTATATTACGTTATGTGATTAAATGCACGGTTAATTAGAAAGACTAAGAGACTCTACTTGTGATATAGATGTAAGAGGTCAACGAACTCGGCGTGTCTCTCTAGATGAGCTGTTTTCTGGCGCTGTGTTGCAACTAACTCGCATCGTGTAGTGGTTTAAAATTAAAGGTTTCTAAAATTAAATTTACACGAAACCGTCCACAACATTTCAATACGCCAGAAAGATAAATTATCCTTTATTAGTTTTCCTATCGATATGGTCAAAAATCACGATCTTACTGGCAATAGTTACTGAAAAAAGGTTGTTAAACATTTGAGAAAAAAAACCCGACGTTGATACAGTGTCGTAAAATAACCCACTAAAAAATAGATTTTGTTATTAGAAAATTGCCAAGGGGCGTTACATAGATTAAGATAAATATTTAGAAGAAGTCATGTCTGAACGATTCTCAATTACTGACCAAGTGCCTAGTAAGTTTGCATTTGAATTCAGTTTTACTTCCACAGTCCCTGATGGTAGCAGACAGCGAATTCCAGAGTCTTGGCAGGGCTATTGTGAAAGAGGATGAGTATGAGGAGGTGCGAAAGGATGGTATTGTTAGTATTGTTTCATGGTGAGAACGTGTTTTCAGATTATGTTGGGAGGAAAAGTAAGTGAAGCGAGACAACACGTACGAGGGAATACAAGAGTTCAAGATTTCGAAGAAAAGGAGAAGTGAATGTAAATTTCTTCCTTTATATCTAGTTTAAGCCAATTTATTGCTTCCAGGGAAGGGGTAATATGATCATATTTGCGAAAATTGCTTACAAAACGTATACTCAAGTGTCGTTTTGTTGTCGCTGAAAAGAGCAATCAGTAAAATGTCGGCATAGTCAAAATAGGACAATACGAGCATTTGCACAAGGGACTCTTTTAAACAAATATAACTACATAAAAATACAAACTTTTTCTTCCTTGAAAATGATTTATATATAGTCATAAAACTTAAAATGTGATGTTATTTATAAAGGATATCGTTCCCACCCATTTGCCCAAATCCGCATTCCCGAATGGACGTTTTCCCGAAGCTACTTTTTCCCCGAATGCTGCTTTCACGAAGCCACGGCCCCGAATTTCATTTACTATCCAGTTTCCCGAATATATTATGCCAGAAATTCCCGAACATTTGAATACTTTGATGTCACGTACATCAGTGGCAGTGCCTTAAATTTAATTAAATTGTTTTGTATTATAATATAGCTCAACTTATGAATGATCGTTTGCGTTTGTAAATTTAATAATCTGATTGGCTATGTATTGTATACTTTTAGTAGATCCATCGATGTTGCTCAGTCGACAGACTCGCTGGGCTGCTGATCCGGAGCTGCGTTCGGGCTTGGGTTGGATCCCCCTTTGGACTTTGGTTTCTTCGGAGGTTTTCCCCAGCCGTGGGACTGAAGCCGGATGGTCTATGGCGAGTCCTTGGCATCAACCCCTTTGATTTGATTACCTGGTTGGGTTTTTCCGAGGTTTCCCCCACCGAAAAGGCAAATGCCGGGTAATATTTTGGCGAATCCTCGGACCTCATCTCATCTCACTACATCTCGCCAAAATGTAAAAAAAAAAAGTAAAAAAAAAAAAAAAATGTAAAAAAAATTGTACAAAATTGTAAAAATTGTAGAAAATTACTAAATTGTAAAACTATAAAAATTTGTAAAAATTGTAATTGTAATATTGTAAAATGTTGACATGTTCCACATCTTAAAGCTTCATTGCTCATGTAAGATCTATGGAATAAAATAAATGAATGAATGAATGAACAAGAGTTCGTGGCAAAAGACGACCTGTACTTTCTCAATATGATACGACATTGTGGAACCAGTACAATTACACATTAAACAATGAACACCGAACAAATAATCTGTCGTAAGGGTTCCACAGTAGTCTGCAAGTGGTGTTTGGGAGACACCATCCAAGCTGCTATACTACTTTGATTGAGCTCCAAAAAGAAGATAGCGACACGAGGACCATGATTGCGGAATTCACATTAGGTAGACGCGTGAGGACACAACCAAAGAGAGAGTGGCTACAACTTCAAACACGAATGTGAATTATTGTGCAGGATTATCACGTCTATGCAGCCGATAACAGACATCTCGATTACCTGAGGACACTTGGACATTATTGCACTTTGTAAAGAGAAAGTGTAATTAATTATACCATAATCATATTAAATACATTTGCGTGGTAATATACACTACTGTACTATCGAGGAAAAGGAAATCAAAGAAATATGAAATGTGGATTCGGGAATTTTGTATTCGGGAAAATGGAAATCAAAGAAATCGGGAAAATGTCCGTCGAGAATGTGAATTCGGGAATTTTGTATTCGGGAAAATTGCTATTCGGGAAAATGGATGTTCGGGAACGCGGATTCGGGAAAATGTCCGGGAATCAGAAGGATATGGTTGAAGGAAACCTCTATGTAAACCAATGGAAAAAACCGGTAGAGTATAAGGTAAGACTGAATTGACAATTGACAATTAAGAGAAAACTTTTTGTATATAACCGATATATGAAATAAAGTAAAGTGTCCCATAATAATGGATGGCCACCCGACGAGCAAAAATGTCTTGAAAACCCTTTCAAAATCTGCAGCGTTTTTTTATTATTACTTAAAATATTCGCTCTGAAATCACAAGTGTGACAGTAACCTGATATGACAGAACACTTACTCCGTCAGTTCCTTCTTCTCTTTATCCCTAGGAGTGGTCTTTAGGGACATTTCAAGTCTGTGATATAGCTTATTTATCATTGATGAAGTTACCTCACTCTACTGTAGTTCACTATTATTGCGATTATTTATTTTACAATAAAATTCAGTTAAATGGCCTACACATTTTTAACAATATCGAAAGAACAATTGATTATTTTTACTATTCATTATGCAAGAATTAGCTAAACAGAAATTATAATAATGCTAAAAATATCTTTTTCGAGATTTTTGTGGAAGTAGAATATACACTGATAACATTCCTGATTACCGATAAATCAGTTTTTACATTCCACCTATAAAAGGTGTGTATAGGAATTTATTGTAAATTACTGGACGAATTTTATTTATATTCTGTATCTTCCAACCATTTTTATAGTAAATTACGCGCGCAAAATATAATAATTTTATTTTTTTGTTAGTTAAACATTAATATCACAAAGCCAAACAAAACTTTCTCATTATAGGGTCAAGTAGGGCTATGAGTATTATGATACAAAAAAATCAGCCTTTTGCTGTAATTTTTATATCAAGCAAATACAAATTTGAAAAAAAAAAGTCTTGTGCTACTTTGAACATAACTTATAGTATGGATAATGCTCTTTATTTACTATTCCCTCTGATTCATTCTGTATAAATAATAATATAGTAAACATTTATCTATTGAAAAAACGCCAATTGTTCCAAAATTTAGAGCACCTGGATTCCAATCTAGCTAAGACGGTCAATATTTATCTCATTTTCACAGGAGCTGTGATCATGTTCTGTATCATATGACTGTCAAAACAAAATCTATGGTTCAATGAACTTGTAAATATTTATATGGTTAAATACTCTTTGTCCCTTGTGGCAGCTCACGAATGATGAGAAGATTTCTAAATTATTATTACAGAAGTTTTAGGAACGCTGTTTTGGGGCACACGAGGGCTTCGCTACTTATGGGTATAACAGTTTGTACTATTTCAAAATTCTTATAAGATGAAAAAGACGGCTCGAGTTAGAGTGTTCAATCCTTTGAAGGAAGGCCACAAAATGCATACATTAAAAACTTGACAGATTTTAATTCCCCCTTTTTTCATGAATTCAAAACCATTACTTCTCTAGAGAGAGACAGAACATTTTTACTAAAGTATTTAAAGAAAATAGACCCGCAAAAGTTTTTTTGTGCATATCCAAAGCGTACTCATATCATATTCAGAAGAGGCCGGTAAGAATTATGATTCAATTACCTTTTCTTCTAACAAAAATGATAAAATACCCCATTACTCAAATTTATAGTTGGAACGGAACAACGAGTGGTATTTTTAACGGTAGAATAGCAGGAAAATGTTTGTGAGCCGGTGATTTAATGCATATTTAAGTTAAAGGATTACCGAAACATGCAGCTTTTCCCGCTCAAAATTGTAATGCGGAGAGAATGTACAAGTGCTTCGCGGGAATTCTACGGCCAGGAGTGGCTCTGGCAACTACAGGGAGCCTCATACGGCGCAACGCATTATTGATTAATGGCAATGAAGTCGTGAATTAGTAGTCCAAAAACTCCGCACTTGGGAGGGAGTGCGAAAGTATAAAAGTGGTGGTTGGCGTAATATCGTAATGTATGGGCGCCCGCTTTTGTTGACCGCTTAAAAGCGCCGAGATTTATAGTTGGAGACCGCACAAGTTACTGTTTTTAAAACAAATACTGGGATTAATAGCTTCATATTTAAGCGGAGAATTTGTGAATGTAAAGTGGAGCATAATGCATAGTTCAAGATTAAATGCGATTGCCCTGAATGAATATTTAAATTAAACGTTCATAGAGATGCTTCCATAAGCTTACCGCATGACCAAAAGGATTTTGTTAATTTTGTAAATACATTTTTTTAGGAACAGTTAAAAAATAATCTCCGAGTTTCGGCTGACTCTAAGAGACGCTATCAAAATCATTCTGGCTAGTTAAAATGCTTGGAGATCGATTAATTTTTGCCATACTCCACTGGACATCGGTAAAGACCTGATTCTTCAAGGTGAAAGCGCAGTAGATCGTAGATCTTCTTAAATGTACGAATGTGCGGTATCATAGATGTCACTGCAATGTGATAATGATTAGATCTCAGATTTTATTCACAAAAACATTAGAAACAGGTTAGCGGTATATAGACTAGCCTATAGCTGGAGTTTCACATAATGAACTCTAAGCGGATACTTCCAACTAGAATGCAAAAGTAACAGACATCGCGCTTGTTTACAAGAGTTGTCGCAGAAGCTTCTCGTTTCATTCATTCGGAATGTATAATGTTATTTGTTGTAATAGAGATCTGTGAAGTAGTGACTAGTTTTGTTATATGGAATTTGTCTAACAAGGGAAGGGTTTCGGCTCGAACAGGAATTTCGTATCCAAAATTTGTATACAGGCCGATCTTTACATCTCTGTAAAGCTCCCAGAAGCATTCGTTTGTGTAATGTGTGGTTTGTCTGTTAGAGCACTGTATAAGTTGAGGCGTGGGGAGAGCACTGCACAAGTTAAGGGGATGGGACACCTTACCCGTAAGCCTAGCGTAGTCTAAAAGCTAGTGCGAGTGGTAAAATGTGTAAAGCCCATTTAAGAACATTTTTCTCCAACGTTCTGTCTGAAACTATTGCAGCTAATCAAAAATGTACACTGTTGTGTGAGTCATTGATTGCGCACAAGGACACAACCTTAATAAATGAATCATTCCAAGGCTAGGACATGGAATGTATGATCATTCCACCTAAAAAAAACTAAATATTACCAAACTCTGAATATCTATTTCCTTAGACAATGCAAAATATATGCTCGGAGGATAACAGATTGCATAAGGACTCTTTATGAGAATCCAGAACTTAACTTGGGAAATCGAGTGTTTTTAATGAAAATGCACTCTGTTATTCATAACCAGTTATCTGCTCCAGTGTACCGCCATATGCTTAAGTATTCCTGGAAGTCAGTTGGTTACGTGAATCCTGAACAAGTCTCGGATTTCAAAAATGTAATTCAAGTGGCATTTGATTTTTCAGCTCTGGAGTGTGGTTCAGAAGATTGTTCAGGTGTTGCTTCTGTGTGTTGTGCTTATTGCTCTGCTCCATGCTGTTTCATGCATTTGATAGAGAATCCTCATGTACATTTTTAAAGAAGTGTATTGACCAATACCACCCAAACGGAGAGTTACACAAATAAATGTTTTTACGGTCTTCATCATCATTGTGAAGTAAGCGTCTGTACAAATTTTTAACCAAAAATTCCTGTTCGAGCCGAAACCCTTCCTTTGTAAGTCCACTTCGGGTAGCGCCTGGTTTACACGACTAGGGAAAGGATGTTTATTTTGCACCTAATTTACTCTTTGAACACATGAAGGGTTCAGAACCATAGTGGGCCAAGCGCCATTCACTGAAGACGTAGAAAATAAGGGTTAAAATTAAGTTATTACTAAAGGACGGAAAGATGTGCGTTATGCCTTAAGTTCAGTGTCAACGGACTATACTGTTACCATTCACTCACGTAAACAGCGGCAAGAGAGTACAGTCTGGTAATGAGAATCCCATCACTCCATTCAACCGATCTATAAATACTGGAATGAAGTTGTAATATAGTTATGATGATTTAAATGTTAACTGCCACCGCCTGATGATTACAGGATGCATTATACTGAACCACAATATACATTCGTAAGTTATCGAAAGAGAAAGTTCGACGTCTCTCACTCAAACAGTTTTTCAACATCGAAAAGCTACTTTTCGTGTCACGAGATGTTAGAGGTGCAAATGAAAAAAGCGCCGTAGTATTGTAGTTTTTCCCTCTACTCAAAATGTTACACAGAACTGTATAACCGGTATTTTTTTTTTTTTTGCAGAATTTGTGGAATTTTTCTTTCACCTTTTCACTTATAAAATGTGGATTATCAAGTTTCTTGAATGGAATATTTGCAGAAATCATCATATTACATAAATCCACATTAAATTCAGACCGTGTATGTTTCTCATTACATGATGTCGAAGACCTTTGTACGTTTTCGGTATGTTTCTTGCTGTTACAATGCCGCTCTATGTAATATTTCATACGTATTTTAGTTTCACATTTGCGCACGACACAGAAAATATTTTCCTCTTGCGGGATCAAAATATCTCTTCCGTATTTACTTCTTAGACTGTTTAATTCCAAATTCTTCGACTTAGGTATTTTAAATCACTTTCACACAACAGTAGCACCTGCACTAAGGCAATAAACAATATTGTAAATACCTGGCTTTCTTTCCCATACGACTAGAAGTTGACACTGAAGATCATTTGAAGGGTACACGGGAATAACGAACAATGTCCATTCAGAATAATTTTGAGATAAATGAAATTTAAAGTTTGAGGACTTGAAATGTATAGTTTATTGTTAACTTACTGTTATTTTTTATCACACAAGAATGTACCATTATAAAGCAAATATGTGACAAAATATTGTTTTGATTTCATGAATTACAACAATGCAAAACTGCAAAAAGTCTACTTTGCTACGTTTTATAAACGGGAAGAACGAACAATGTCACAATTTAATTGAATATTTGTTGGGAATAGAATCAGGCATAATATTTTCAAACAATGTAGCACATGTTTACTTTCGTGTAGGGTATCCTTTTTAAAGGTTATAAATATTGTTGACCCATTATAAATATTTTTATCTTTGAGTGTTCATTGTTCCAAACAATTATTGAAAAACAAATCTACAAAAGTAATCTAATTGCACTGAATTTTCCATTGTGAATGAATAGATTGAACTATAAAATCGTCTCATTCACTGTTATTGACTTCTTATGACTCGTCATTGGTGGGAGAAAGACTGAAATATTCTCTAGCAGTTGGAGAACAAACATTTTTCAAAATTTGTAATTCCTTGTACATTGCCTTGTAGCTGTTTACAGTTTACAATGATGAATGGTTTGGTTTCCTCCTAGAATTCGCAATCTCTTGCCTTCTGTCATCGGGTACTTCACACCTTGCTCTCTGATTGACAAGTTCCATGTTTTTGTCACATTCCATGTACGAGTGACCTCGAGTGGGAAATGTGATCCACTGAGCATCAAACCTCTTCTTAGTATGTACTACATAATGACAAAATCTAAATACCGTAAAGTTCCTATTTTGTCCGGAACAAGAATCGTAGAAGATACGGAGTTCACCAACGCAGCTTGGTACAATATTCATACAGTGGTGCTATAACATAGAGCAAACTTCCTCAGAGCCTTTACTTTAAATATTTTCGTCATACATGTCTTCCTGTTGACAGCGTATGTATGTTACAAGAATTAAAGGGCAGCTGTCGACGATAATAGCCCTCAATAGTTGAAAAGTTTGGAACTGATAATTCTTTTGGAAATCCATGCAGATAGCCTCTTTATACTCTGACTTCCTGGATTTTAGACGTGCAGCCTGTTTTACTTCATAGAACTTATGTCCTTTTCTCTTGTGCAATTCATTCTTTCAAATCAAATTTTGTTTCTCCTTCTCAAAATTATCTAATTTACTTGCATCTTTTTCATTGGAAATTTCTGATTTAATGTGTGAAATGTCAGCTAATGTTGTATTTAGTGACAAAAATTACTCTGTATTGCTCGTAAGACACAGGGTTCGCAAGAAATTTTTCTAAGTGTAACTTAAGCAGCTTAGAAATATTCAAGTCCTCTGGAAGATACTACCTTCGGCTATCGTGATGAGATTAGTGGACTTTCTGACCTCTAAGTGACTGAATGTGCTGACAAATTTTAGATAAAATCTCTCCTTTCATTTGGTGAGCCCTGTTTCCATGTTTAACTCTTGTTTCTGTATGGGCTTTTCCAGTAGTAGCCAATGACGTTTTCAAAGTGACTAAACGTCTGCCTGTTACTCCATGTAGAGCAATTGCTTTATAAACGGGAACATCAGTATTTTGCCCATCTTTGTTTATTCGCATTTTATATATATAAGAAAAATTACGAAAATCAGCTTCAGCTTGTGTTTTTCTGGATCTTCTTCTTTGCACAGGAAGTACTGAAATTAGTCCTGAAAGGTGAGTATTTTGAGTGTCATATGATGCTAATTCATTGAAATGTTTAATAAGATCGCTTCTTTCACTTTGGCTTATTTTCTGAAAACACGGAAAACGAGAATATTTACAGTCTTCTCCCATAACATAACTCATAGCACGAATTTTTTTATGCATCTGTAACACGTCCTGTAAATTTTCTCTTCCTTGAATTTACAGAACATGGAATGGGTCCGGATAATTAATTTTCTCTAACGTCAGATATTATAAAAATAAATTGCACTAACCACAAACACTACAATATGTACTATAAAAGTATAATAAAGGAAATAATCAATAGCCTACCACAGACATCTGAACACTGGAATAGTACAGCTGTTTGTATTATGCTCACAAGTAGTTCTAATGAAAATTAATAGAATTTATTGTCACATGGAATAACAGCTAAACACCATACAGTCATTTAATAATATTATTATTGTATAATACAGATTGTATTGGCATATGTAAAAAAAAAAAAACTAACCAGCAATGTGCTATGACTCTAAGATGAAGTTTGTAAAAGCTGTCTGCATTAGTTTCTGTGTTTAAAATGGACATTGTTCGTTCTTTCTTGGGATGGATGTGACATTGTTCATTCTTCCAAAGTATACAGAAACTTTAACACAGAATACTGAGGACAATTTTCGTTCTTACATAAAACCAATGCAGCCACATGAAAGTACTCCCCTTCTACTATCAGATGGCACTATTAACTCAATTTCGATTTTTGATGGACATTGTTCGTTATTCCCGTGTATCCTTCATTTGTTGGTTTATACTTGTAGTGCCGCCCTCTCGTGGTGCATTTATGTTATTGCGCTTGTACCTGTGTCGTCATCCATACTTCAGACCAAACTAACCTGTATCGCGTGGTAACGTACATTTTTCCGCCCTCTAGTTATTACCATAATTCACTGAAAATACATGGCAAGTAATATAAAGTATACACATTAAAACTAAATGATATGTCAATCTTCATTAAACTAGGCATTCACTTAACTTTAACCCTTGCTTTCTCCATTTTTTATAAATGGCGCTTGGCCCACTATGGTTCTGAACCCTTCATATCTTCGTTATAGATTATTCGTAACATTTTAACTATGAAGAGACATAAAAAGCAACAAACAAAGAGTTCTGCAGAAAATCATTCATATGTAAAACTAAGCTCTCACGGAATCAGCCGAACGCGACCTAGCGTATGGCAGCCGGTCATTGTTTTTTCTTTAAAACTTTACATTTTCATTATGTTCTGTAATAAACCAGACTCTGCGTTCTTTAAAACTGTTACAGCATAAGACTGTTTCAGACTTCATAACATCATTTATTTTTTTCTAGTTTAAAATCTTCTTACTCCTAAAACTGATAAATTTACTAAGTAAATTATGTTGTTTGATTTATTGTTGGCGATTACTCATCAAGACTAGCTTATTTTTCATTATTCTATAATCAGATGAAGACCTCAAAAAACTCCTGCCGCGAGGGAAACTGTATGAATGGAATTAAAAATGAATTTAAAGAAAGCAGGCTTCGTAACGACGTTTCTTTGGCTTCGCGATAAAAGGCTAGACAATGGCGAGAACAATACTCCATTCACAGCCAATTAAGCACTCGTCCATCCCGCAAGACTGTACAGCAGCGCGGCTGAAAAAGAAATAGTTATGCCGCTTCTAGTAGGAACAAACAGAACAGCAAAGTCGGTCTGTTTTCTTCGAAATACATTTTTTTACTATCATTTCATCAAAGCCTGCGTATTTTATCGACGTATTTTGCCTATTTTCATTTACTACTGATGTGATTTACTTGAAACAAACTTTCTGAATGTTTTTGTAAGTATGATCAGATTATGCGTAGAACAAAATGTATTCTCAAGACGGAAATTAACACCGACTATGAAAGTTTGTTTCCTTGACACACTAAGCACGTTAACTGTGTCAATTGTTGCAATACTGTATCGAGTTCGTGAGGGTGCATGTGCTTTTTCAATAGCTATTGATAGATTTAAATGTAGAACCGTTACAAACGTTATTTGGCTCTTGATGTATAAAAACAAAGAAGGGTGACTAGCTTCGCAGAAGCGACTCGATGTCGTAATAAATTTTTTGGACAGACATTCCAAAAAGTAGATCTTTTAACGCAAGAGAAAAGTAGGCCTACTAAAACTGAAATATTATACGCTATCAAGCGTAAAGTACTTTTAACACTAGTGCGAAAAGTATATTTAATACTAAGTTTTAGTTGTTTGCGCCTATTGTCAATTGTTTCCCGTCAGATGTCATACGACAGCAATTACAAATAATCAATAAATTGGTTAAAAGTGACGGATTTACTTTAAAATGACTGCTTTTGGTTATATCAATGCAATTAATTTGGTTTGTGGTTTTCTGCCAATGTAACTAATTAAAAGAACAAATTTGACAATATAATATGTCATATTATAACAATTTGTTTTTATATTATTTCTATTGCGAACGTTTCGCCTCAATGAAATCTTCAGGCATTTTCATACAATATCTAAACATTTGTGCATGTCAATTGGAATATTTAAGTTAGGCCTACATATAGGGTAAAGGTTAGTAATATTGTGATAGTTATATTTGAGAATTTATTAGACTACAACTTTACTGAGCGAGAGAAGGACCGGTTTTGTGAAATAACTTGTCCATGAACATCCCCTGAATGCATTGACGCAAGAAACCGATCTTCTTCTCACTCAGTAAAATTGTAATAAATTCTCAAAAAGAACTATCATAATATTACCCGTCACAATATTACCAATCTTTACCCTATAAAGAAAATAAAATGGAACATGTTAAATATTGATAAAAATAGACTAATATATATATATATATATATATATATATATATATGTATGAAGAGTCCACTGCAAGAATGAGGGCTGTCACTTTCTTGTTGAAAATGAACCAGGACTGTCAATGTATAGCTTAAGACATATTGAATGTATATACTGAGTTATATGGCATTAACACTGATAGTCATTATCCAGTAATGATGGGAAAATCACAGTTAAGCTTTGAGCGCTAAGCATTTCAAACTTTCAATTGCTTCTCCTGCAAAATATATTCCAAATGACATCCATCATTCTTGCAGTGGACTCTTCATATATATTATTGTTAAATGTATGGCCCTTTTAAGTTGTAAGTTAAAATTACAATAATTATTACATACAAAATTTCATTACAACTTATATCTACATAGTATTTAGTGCGAATTATTAAATCTGAACGTATTCCTATAATGTTATGCTGTTTGTAACTATAATGCATATAACATTGAAATAAAATCATGGATTCTCATATTAATTATAATAAAATTCAATTTACAGTTTTAGCTTTTACATCATGTTATATATTAGATTTTCTTATTATTATACTACGTATTGTGTTCTTGTTACAATTTATTTTACATGCAAACTTGAATTAAGTTTTATAGTCGAATAATGATGCGATTTTTGTTGTAAATTTGTTATATATTGAGGCGAAAACGTTCGGAATAGAAATAACATAAAAACAAATTATTATATGTTGTGAAAATTGTTTCTTAATTAGTTAGGCAAGTCATTTGAATAAATCTAATTAGGTAATTACATTGATATATACATTAGACTTATCGGATAACAACCACAACAATGAATTACAAAAAAAAAAAAAGATTTTTTGTTAGCCAAATTTCAGCAAATTTAGATAGCATTAAGTCGATGTTTAAAAAAAAAGTCCGCCCAAAGACAATATTGAAATTTTATAAAATAATGACAATTGGAACTTTAATATGTGACTCAGAAAAATAGACCTTAACATAGGGTTTAATTAGTCCATTCCTAGGCTTCTATTCATCTCAAATACTTTTGTTACAGCGAAAAAACAGTATGAACTTATTCATCAAACTAATACATGACATATCCGTCCATTAGATACGCTTAGTCTAAATCATAAATCCAAATTGTAACTCGAACGAGGTAACCCCTGGCGTAAGCAACTCGCAGCGCATATTTTTTAAGGTCGTTTTTCCTATTTTATAAGGAAAGTTATTGATCTTAGCAGAGCATGCTTGACGTGCAATATCTCCTGGTTCTATAGGCGTTTGGACACACATGGTCTAAATCTTACAGTAAACTGTATTTTACAAACCTCCTACATCTATATTAAGTATTAAATTACTTCTGATTGTTGTCTTATACAGTGTAAATGTCCGTATATTATGGAGTCCTCTGAACTTAAGATTTAAGCATAATTTTCGATAATCATTTAAAATGGAACCAACATATTAATTACCTTTGTAGTAAATTACGCAAAATAATATATTATTTTGTTTTATTGAGGAATTACTTGTCAATAAGTTTATTACGCACAATATATTTAACTTTATTTCAATCGGTAATTATGTATGGAATTATAGGATGGGTTAGCTCATTTAAATCCAATTTTAATTCAATTTATTTATTACAGTAGAAAATAATTAAAATATTGATTTTCCATCTCAAAAGTTGTTTTTAGACTTTAATGTACTTAACATAAGATAAATTTATTATATTGTATTAATAAAATTCATACATAAAAATCGAAATAATTTTGAATTGTATTCTCATAGTTATGAAACAAAAGGTATGAATTCTTTAAGATTGTTTGAACCAAAATACAACACTGTTACAGTATTTAATCATAGTAGTAATTTAGGCCCAAGAATATATAACAAATTTATATTTAAATATCCTAATCTTGTCAATTCTAATAGTTCTAGTAGGTACTAAATTTAAAACAAGTTATGTATGGATTTTATAAAAATTGAAAAATTGTAAATTTAAATTTATATACTATAATTGCATAGTAGACATAAGACAAATTTTATTGTACACTTTTTAATTTCAATTCAGGAATCCGCCCCTGAGCACGAGTTCTACTCTTTCAGGGGCGAGCTAAAGTTTTTCTATATATATTATATTTTATGTTACAATTATTAGCAAAATAAATCAATTAAATAAAAAATAAATTAAATAAATTAAATATATGTTAATTTCATAACATATTTTTTCCTTAAGATCATGTTTATCCTATGAATTTCGAAATGAGGAATGGATATCGCCTATGCCACATACGCAGACACCCACTAGCACTCGGTACATTAGCAGGATACACATCAAGTGCGTACATAACACAATTCACTGTCCAAATGTACAATTCCGAAGATAAACATGCAGAAGACGTCATTACCTTACCATCAATAACAGCAAACAGAATAGAGACGATGTGTTGCGGCAGTATAAAAATGTTTTTCGGGGGCTTTGTTACTACAACATTTATCTCTTGATCACGTTTTGTCAACACTGGACTTTGATGTGTTTTGTGAGTTCACTTCAAATCCAGTGTAGATAAGGAAGCTCGGTGTAGTGGTCAGAGAGATTTGGGCTGTGTTTTTAGAAGTTTCAACTCCACTTGTTTTCTGAAAAGCAGTAGCAGCAATCTCTTTATCTACCTCATCTTCCCTCCCAGGATCCCCTAGGATCTCCACAGTGGCACTCTAAGCCTTTTTGTAGTCCCGCACCTCTCCCGAGGATTAGCGACGTTCGTATCCTTATTGTCAGCCTGGATGCAGAGTACCCGCCACACACAAAATAATGACTACGCTGTTGAGACTTGTATGCAGCAACTTCACCCATTACTCGGTCTGTATGAAAAAGACATTGAAAGAACTGCGTGCAGCATGCCGCATAAAGGAAAAGGGAGAGATGGGGATGGGCCCTACAAGCTTTAATGCCACGGCTTCAACTACTCATTATACTACGACTATAATGCAAGGATACTTGCAAGATAAAAGAAACGGTGGTGGGGACGTTGAGGGATGTAAACGAAGGGAAGAGGATACGATAAAAATTATGAGGGCGCCAAACCTTTATCTACTAGCAGTATCATATAGATCACTTACGTGATATTGTACCTTGAAGAATTAAATTAAATATATCAAAAACACAAGCCATCTTATTTAGCAGGAGAAATAAATTCAATAGACCGGGAATAAATCACACAAAACTAGCTATAAAAGGATCACAAATCGAGTGGAAAACTTCAGTTAAATATCTCGGAGTAACACTAGACAGACGGCTCACTTTCTCCGAACATGTACTACAAAAACTCAGACTTGCCAATTCTAGAATGGTGGAGCTTTACCCAATATTAAATAAAAGCAGATATTTAAACACACACAGCCTTGATTTTGTATAAAACATTAATTAGGTCAGTAATATTATATGCTTGTCCTGCTTGGGGACATGCACCTATTACAGTCCTTAAAAAATTACAGGTTTTCCAAAACAAACTTTTAAGATTCATTACAGGACTTCCTAGAGTAACACCTGTTAGATTGATTCACAAAGAACTCGAAATTTGGACAATTCTAGAGTACATCTCAAATCAAGCCTTCTCCACGTACACCAAGTCGTACAGCAGCAACAACCCACTAATTTCTTCCCTGTGTAACTACAACCCTGCTTTAGATAAACACAAAAGACCTAAGAGCGTACTCCACCCTCTAGCTTGGAACGACAACGTACAAGACGAATATCAACTTGAACACTAAACAACCACATGACTCTACAGACAGACATAAGTCCACTAATGCACTAATAATGTTATTTCTCTGTTTCAGGGTCATCACGTTATTGGCTGCATAGATGCATTGTATTTCCTTGTAAATAATTTTTATATATTTTTAATGTATCTGTATTTTCAATAATGATTAAAAGACAACCTCCCACCTCAACATATACAGACCCACTGAAGCCAACTAGCTTGTCGTCAGCACGACACCTCATCCTGCTCAAGATTTTTCCGTGGTTTCCCTTGAGTAATAAGACAAATGTCGGGATGAGCCCTAAAAGAAATGGGCCACGGACCACTTCCCTTCCCCCACTCTCTCTTCTACTATCACAAAGAAATGTCTAATTTCTTAGATAATCCTATAATATGATAATAGGGGAAAATAAATATACTGTAAATTCACAGGGCTACGGCTTCGAAGCTGGGTACCTGGTTCTAATGAAGTGCATTGGTAGCAATATAAAACATGGGGGCATGAGATAGTTACTCTGCCTGCCATAATAAATTCACTTCAATTAAATTCCCTAATGTAAAAAAAAAAAAAAAAAAAAAAAATAGAAAACTTGTCCATCGCGCAAAATATGGATAACACCGAAATATATAATTTCTAGGTTTGTAATGTTGGGGACCCATATGGTGCGTTATGGTGGTTTCAAGTTTACTACAGGTTCACCAGTCACTTCTCTAGGATGCATAAACAGTGTACCTCAGGTTAAAGGCTCTCAGGCACATATTTTTTTGCAGCGGAATTTGGTGAGGCACTGAAGATATGAATTGTTGTGCATTGTAATTGTACGGATCGTAAATGAAAGGAGGAAGCTCAAACCCACGAATAATTTTATGATAATTCTTCTGCACTTAACGAAAGGTATGTAAAAATATATCTCTGTAATGCTATGTAACTTATACAATTTAATTTAGAGCTGACCAGATTTGTTTATGTTCACCTTATTATTTCCGTAATCGATCGCAGAACCAAGTCAATGTCCTCGTACTAGTTCATGTCCCCTGCCTATGTACCATGCTGCAGTCAACATTTGTAATCGGTCCCCAACATTACAAGCCTAATAAATCTCATTCATAGCTGTTTTATTGTCGAGTTTTACCTATTTAGAGATTTTTAGCGGCCTCGTAATGGAAACTGAGATATCCCTAGTTATTGCTCGTATGTCGATGTGAATACTATTTACTATAATCTGTATCTGTAAGGCTGTGCTGCTCGTGTATTTTGTCACCTGGTGGAGTGTAAGAGAAGGCCTAATGGCCTTCACTCAGCCAATATGAATGAATCTATACTAATAATAAATCTGTAGCCGAAATTTTTCTGGTAATTTTCGATTTTCCAAAAATAATTGGTCCTAACGTATACAATTAACCACCCTGAAACCGAAAATCGCTTTTTTGAAATTTTTGTTTGTATGTCTGTCTGTCTGTCTGTCTGTATGTTTGTTACCTTTTCACGCGATAATGGCTGAACGGATTTCGATGAAAATTGGAATATAAATTAAGTTCATTGTAACTTAGATTTTAGGCTATATGGCATTCAAAATATTTTATATAAAACGGTGGGTTATAAGAGGGCTTGAATTAAATAAATCGAAATATCTCGCTTATTATTGATTTTTGTGAAAAATATTACATAACAAAAGTTTCTTTAAACATAATTTCCGATAAGTTTTATTCCTTGAAAAAGTTTGATAGGACTGATATTTAATGAGATAAATGAGTTTTAAAATTAAAATAACTGCCATCTAAGGCCGTGTAATGAATTAAAAAACAAATGACTTCATCTATAAGGGGCCTTGGACAGCAACAATCGAAAGCTATGAAAGATAGCCTACAGAGAATGTTTCTGTGTTTGTATGAAGTAATATCAGAAGCTAAATTAACCGATTTGTATAATTAATTATTAATTCACCATTGGAAAGTGTAGTTTCTCTAGATGGACATAATGCTATAATGTTATTACAGTAACTTCTGAGTGAATCGAGGACAGGTAAGATTAAAATAGCTTCTCATGCACAGAAAACTTGATAGACTATTATGTACATTCGTTTCCTGTATTTCCTAAAATAATTTTTATGACCAAATGAGTGGTCTCTGGATCAAAATGATCGAATTTTAATTATGCAAATACAATTTAAATTAAGTAACATCATAAACGATTTATCCTTATATCAAACACGAATGTTCACTGGATCAAATGTCCTATTTTAATTATGTAATTACTTTATATTTATTTCTAACGGGTGCAGCGGAGCGCACGGGTACGGCTAGTAAATAAATAAGTAAATAAATTTATAAGTGAATAAGTAAAAAAATTAAATGGAAGTAAAAAACTAAGTAAATAAATTAGTAAATAAATAAAAATATAAATAAAGTAAATAAGTAAATATGTAAGTAATAAGTAAATGAGCAAAAACTGAAAAATAAATAAATAAATAAATAAATAAATAAATAAATAAATAAATAAATAAATAAATAAATAAATAAATAACTAAATAAATAAATAAATAAATAAATAAACAAATAAATAAATAAATATTCAAACAAGATGAAATACACCTCAGGAATAGGATGATAGGCGAAAATGCCAACCAGAAGCGTTGAATTATTGTGTGAGCGAAAAACAGATCGTAAACTCAGTTTGCAGTTCTTTTATTCAAGCAAGGTGTTTCTTCTTATTTTTATTCTTCATTATCTTTATTACAATAACCATTATCATTATCGACTACATGTTCTAAGCCTCGTGGCATATTCAGATCTCATAAGAAGTGCATCAGAAACATTGAAACTGGTCTATTATTTCCTTGGCCTAATAAGGATACTTTTCTTTCGGATATGCATTTTAAGTTATTTT
Source organism: Periplaneta americana (assembly GCF_040183065.1). NCBI lineage: Eukaryota > Metazoa > Arthropoda > Insecta > Blattodea > Blattidae > Periplaneta > Periplaneta americana. The sequence goes on along the minus strand of NC_091132.1, from coordinate 68,058,534 downwards.
CGGAGTTTTGTTTGCTTCCATTCTATCAACGCAATCTTTCTAGTTTACCTGATAATTTACAAGATTCTTGTATTTTATTCAGTGTGGAAAAGATGTTAAAAGATGCAAAATTTCAGAAAAAACACATCAGCTTCAACATGAGGGAAGGAAAACAACGGCAAGTCTCCCCGAATGAAACGTTACCAAGATATATTTATTCAGTCATCCTGGATGCGTAAGAAAACCCAAATATTCAGCTGCACGTTCAGCTACGTCAAATTCTCAAATGGTACACGATATTGTTTTAGTACTCTAATAAATGAAATGCTTAGGTAATATTTGTTAAAATGACGAAGTTAGAGGTATTAATTAAGTTTTCATATTCGATACACAATTTCTAAGCTTTAATTGTAGGGCTTCATTTCGTAAACTACCCTTCAAAATTGAGGGACTCGGCAGTAGAACATGGTAACTGACATTATGTTAAAAAAAAATTAGGTATGTAGCGTATAATATGGTATCTTACATTCTACATCTAACGCAGTAATTAGTTGTCCAACATCTCAACAGATGGCAGAAGTATACAGATTTTACTTTCCTGGTAATTATACAAACTGTTGCATGTATAAATGTTCACCAACCTAATAACTTCAAAACACTAAAACATCACTTACCAAGTTTTACTCCTGAATTCCTCATAAACTTAATCGTAGTCGTTATGAAAGTAGAGCAGAAGTGCTTCACATTTCTGTAAACGTTTTAATCTTCTATAGAAATAAATAGTTTCTTTCCATTAATATTTAGAAGGCTTTTTATGAAAGAATTAGCCCCATTTCATACACATCTATTCCGAACACTTTGTTAGCTCGGGTGAAATCCTACAATATTTATTTATTTATTTATTTATTTATTTATTTATTTATTTATTATTTTGCTAATAATTGTAACATAAAATATAATATATACAGAAAAAAATTAGCTCGCCCCTGAAAGAGTAGAACTCGGGCTCAGGGGCGGATTCCTGAATTGAAATTAATAATATACAATACAATTTGTCTCATGTCTACTGTGCAATTATAGTATATAAATTTAAATTTACAATTTTTCAATTTTTATAAAATCTATATATAACTTTTTTAAATTTAATACTAGAACTATTAGAATTGACAAGATTAGGATATTTAACTATACATTTGTTATATATTCTTGGGCCTAAATTACTACTATGATTAAATACTGTAACAATGTTGCATTTTGGTTCAAACAATCTTAAAGAATTCATACCTTTTGTTTCATAACTATGAGAATACAATTCAAAATTATTTCGATTTTTATGTATGAATTTTATTAATACAATATAATAAATTTGTCTTACGTTAAGTACATTAAAGTCTAGAAACAAATTTTGAGATGGAAAATCAGTAGGTTTATGAAGACATATTTTAATTATTTTCTTTTGTAATAAATAAAGTGGATTAAAATATATAGTTTTGAAAACTCCCCTAGGAAAATTTGCCTTCACAGTGTTGTTCTAAAGTAAGTATAATATACTTATAAATATTATATCTATTATAGATTTATAATGAGATTCTAACACTTTTAAAACCGATTTCAGTAAACACAAAATGTCAATAAACACGATTAGAACATGAACTACCTTTACTTCCCCTTACTGCGCCAAAAATATTGCAGCATTTAATTAATCAAGTAACAGCACTATCCCCATCTTCGGGAAGTCCTTCACTTACCGAGAAATAGTGAGAAAGAAGCTCATCTCTCTTAGTGTGTTTATCCGTATATAAAGTGTCTAAGGAATTTTCTGCCCGATGTTAAGTGGTCACGTAATAGTTCATAAGTACGGGCTAATGGAAACCAATAATTACTCTGTAATGAATTACTGTAGTATAATGAGCAGAAACTAGTAAAATTCAAGTACAGGAGTAAATATACTAATGCAATTTGAAATAGAATTTTAAAAAGATCAGCTGTTATACCTATAATGAACAAAATAAAGAGCATAACTGATTGTTGAGCATTGAGGAAAAGTCAGTCATTCTTCGTATTATTAGATAAAACGTGTCTGTGTGGTAAAGTGACATCAGAAACTTTTTCCTTGCATTTTTAACTATATCCTGATTGTATCTATGCAATGTAAAGTATTCCCCATGACAACTAAATCTTACGATTAAGCAAAGCCTGCATGGTATAGTCAAGGTACAATAAAAATGTAAGGAAACAGTAATATGCGTTACAAGAGCGGTATGTTGAAGTTTTCATGTTCGAGGAAAAGTTTGAAAAAGGGAAACGTAGTTGAGCTTTTTAATTTCCGAGAATTGAAAGAAACATATCGCTCGTGTATCGTAAATTATTTTGTGCGAAGATCGTTTATTACATACCTGAAAGAGGTATTTCTAATTAGTTGCAATGAAATCTCCATCTTGATTTCTGTTCAATGACGGCAAATTTGGAAAACAAAAATATCTATCTTCAACATTGTTGCTTTAAAATGTTTTCTGTGTTTACTATACTCCAGCAGGCCGTGATATACGTCTGTCTTTTTTTTCCTCCAGTCTATAAATGCGAACTTAAAACAAACGGTAAGGTTATGTAATGATTTATTTTTCATTTTAATATTTTAACAATATTATTTATATAACATATTGCAGTAATAACATCGGCATCTGGAATCTTGTTGATTTTTTCACGGCTTCCTTAATGTTACTGTCACGAATGCAGTAACTTCAGTGGAGTTGTAGAGTTTATTTAATTTTTGCAAATATTTAAAAACAATAATTAACAGTGCAATTTAGGTGAAATTGCAGTGGTATGTTTCCAATTTATAATTATTACTATATTGAACGTCTCTAAAAATAATATGTTAGAAGCCTAAAGCAGTAAAATCAATACGTCACTTAAGCGGTAAGAAGAGGGAAATTGTTATGTGTGTTATGTTGGGAATACTGAATGTGGAATATTACACTTTCCGCGGATTGGTTTTGTGCGGAAACCAAGCAAATATGCACGATCTCGCACAAAAGTTTGTGATGTCACTGTGTAACCACGTCCAAAGAATGCAAAATGATGGAATTCCAGAACAAATTACGAACTAAATATTCTGACAAAAATAGAAGATATATTAATAGAGAATATTGTCGTAAAGAAATAGAAGCAACAATAAAGAGTATAAATTTATATGTAAAACACTAGGACAAGAATAGAATGATCTATATTAGTATCTACTGAAAGGCAACAACCACGATAAAATCTGATTGTGGTAACTAAAATCCAGTTCAAGAGCTTCCAGTTGTCGCTGGATGAAACAGGCTGTCGAGAGCTATGTGACAAATGAACGAAGTGGTCTATCTCATGAAGCGACCTCTATAGATGTGTATACGTTTCAGTGTGACATACATTCCCTGAAAGGGACATTACCGTGTGTGTTACTACTTGATATATTACCGACATAAAACCACTCAGTCTTACTCTAGTGGCTGTTTTCGTTGCAGGTCAATGTGGTATGAAGGTCATATACGTCTTGTTTTAATTAATCAAGTAATCTAATCAAGAAATTGTAGATTTTATTACGCAACTGTCATTTTGAGCGAAACTCAAGAACTGAGATAATAAAAAGTTTATTATATAAGGTCTGCTGAAAAAAACTTTACATTTTTTTCTTGATATTTAACAAACTGAAACTTCACCTGAGACAGTATTTTGTAAAACATTTAAGGGTGGTATTCATAGACATTTCGCAGCACGCGCTACGAGCGTACTAAGCTAGCCCCGGCTATCCACTGGTTACTTGTACAGAATTCAAATCATATCCTATCGCTAACACTGATTTATGAATACGAAAAACGCTGATAATCCACCGAAAACCCGCGCTAAAAATGTCTATGAATACGGCCCTTATACTTCTTTTTCCATTCTTGCATTCATCTACTTGAACGTGTACTGGTGGTGTAAATCTATTCGACTACTTTATAACCTGATTCCTGAGAGTACGTTATAATATACTACTATACTTCATACATGATTATGATATGAGATGTACAGTAGTGGCAAAAAAACCGGACTCTTGTAGCTAATTTCAGAGCCTTGTTCACTCCAGAGCACGATAAACTGGTAACTAAGACTTTCGTGGTTCAAATCTTGCCTGGGAAGGATGATTCGAATTTATTCCCAATACTTTTCGGGTGCTGGTAAAATTCATGTTCTGGAAATAATAAGTTAATTAAGTAGTAAAATGTCGCTGGAATCGAAAAGTATTGGGTATAAATTTGAATAAGGAACAAAAAAAAAAAACGTTTCCTTCCCAGGCAGGATTCGAACCACGAAAGTCTTAGTTACCAGTCTATCATGCTCTGGAGTGAACATGGCTCTGAAATCAGCTACAAGGATCGGTCCGGTTTTTTTTTGTCACTGCTGTACAGGTTGGCACAAAGACCCGTTACCTCCTATAAATACCTCAAATATACATAGGCCTATGTTTGTAATTCCAGTCATAACGCAGGCATACATCGACTTGACACTAACTGTGTGTTCGAAGTGTCCAAAGGGACAGTATGTCCTCCATCACTCTCCTCACACAAAATAATGCGTAGCCAGATTCGGTGTGACATTCGCCTCAGCATTGCTGGTGTAATCTATTAATAATAATAATAATAATAATAATAATAATAATAATAATAATAATAACAATAATAATAATTTATTTTAGCTGGCAGAGTTAAGTCCGTAAGGCCTTCTCTTCCACTCAACCAGCAAAAAGTATACTGTATATTGTATGCATGAACTAACAAAGAATTCAACAATTTGATTTAGATGAGAGTTACATGTATACAAGAGTTATTTACGAATTAAACAACAAAATACTATGAACTATTAATTAAACACTGAAATAAACTGTGTAGCAGAATTAAGCTAAATACATAGAATGTTAATGTATTTCAAATAATATTAGATAATAGAAAGAGATTATTATGAGACAATTTTGAAAATACAGCACTATCAGGATGATGTCTAAAGAAAGAAGTAACAATGTAGTCAGTGACAGTTTAAATCAGTATGATTGTAGTGAAATGCTAATAAAGTTATCTTTTAAGCTGTTTTTAAAGGTGTTTATTGTCTTGCAGCCCCTAATACTTTGTGACAAGGAATTCCATTGACGCGAGGTGGATACTGTAAAAGATGATGAATAACAAGATGTTCTATGAAGAGGTATACTTAGTGTGCTACAGATAAGTGATCTGGTATTTACGTCGTGGTTAGAGTATAGATAAGAGAAACGAGACGAAAGGTAATTTGGTGTTGAAGTGTGCAGAATTCGAAAGAGTAAAGACGAAGAGTGTAAAGTTCTGCTTTGTATTGGAAAGCGCGTCGCACGGCATCCTTCAATTTATCAAAGGTGTCGTACCATTCCTGTGCAACAATGCTCCTGATGGAACTCCACAGCGCATTTTACCAATAATTAAAAAGGATTCTAAATTAGAAAATAAATAAAAACTATAATTTACTTAATTGAATATTTTTTTTGCAAAGATAAAACATTTTTTAATATCTAGTAAACATTAATTATTATTAAAAAACATATTCATTACCTTTAAATTGTAGTTTAGAGATCCTTATTTGATAAGTTGCTTATAAAAGTTTAATCTTTTGCAATACTTGCTATTGTTTCTACAAAATTTCAATACTAGGAGAGAAAGTACAGACACCAAAATAGTGCAGGAAATACAGACCTTTGCTGGCCCTCAGTAGCCTGCGGCTGACGTCATTTCATTGGCGTGTTAGTTACACATTTTGATATGCGAAGTGCGTATTTGTGTGAATTAATCCCTTCTATGAATATATGATTGTCACTTTGCACATCCTATTTTGCGGAATTGAAATGCTAATGTATCTTATTTAATTATGACAGTGTAAACATAGACTTGGCCGTCGCGCTTCCACAGGGGCAGAAGCAAGTTTGTTGCCTTCCAAGATCTTCTTCAGTGGAGGTTAAGATTAATGAAGGCACTCTCACGCGAATGGTGGTAATGAAAAGAAGGATGAGACACTGTTTTCATTGGTACACAGTCGACATGCCTTCGCGTTCTTAATTTTTTAGTCCATTATTTCATTTTAATGTCGCTTAGCCGTGAAAAAAATTAATATCAAAGAAAATTCTGCTCGTCTCCCTATAAAACAATTCTCCTAGTAGAATCTGAGGACCATATATTGCATATATCATACATCAATTAATACAGATACTGTTTCAAAAGTAATATCGATTTGGAGCAAAATTTTTGTTGGTGTTGTGACAAGAAATTAATCTAATCTTCAAACCCAGGACTATTAGATTTTATGGTCTTGAGCCACATTTCAGAGAGCTTTGTTATCTCGCGAATGTAACAGTTCCGATTTTAGATGCGAAGAATTTGGTGATGACTACTTCAACGGTTTCCAAGTTTTGAAGCAACATTTTTGTTGGTGTTGTGACAAGAAATTAATCTAATCTTCAAACCCAGTACTATTAGATTCTATAGTCTTGAGTCACCTTTCAGTGAGGTTTGTTATCCCATGACCGTAACAGTTTCCGATTTTAGATGCGAAGAATTCGGTGATGACTACTTCCAAGTTATGGAGCAAAATTTTTGTTGGTGTTGTGACAAGAAATTAATCTAATCTTCAAACCCAGGACTATTAGATTCTATGGTCTTGAGCCACCTTTCAGCGAGGTTTGTTATCCCGCGACTGTAACAGTTTCCGATTTTAGATGCGAAGAATTCGATGATGACTACTTCAACGGCTCCAAGTTTTGGAAATTTCTTCCACGCACGAAATGGACCATGGATCAAAACAGTTCTGAAGGCGCAAGGTTGGGGCAAGAAGCCAGGTGTGTTAGCAGTTGAATTCAAACCAATTCCTGAATATTTTCCATGGCTGATCGTGCAATATTGGGTCTCGCATTGTCCTGTTGTTCAAATAAATAATGCCGGGTATATTTCAAAATTCCATGAACTCGTTCTAGCTGTTGAGAATAAAGATCCACATTGACTGGAAGTCCATTTGGAACAAACTCCCAGTGAATTACACCGAAAAATTCCACCAGACACACAATATTACTTTGGGACCAAACCATTTTTGTTTAACGACGACTTTGTCAGGCTGACGGGGATCGAGTCACTGTTTTGAAGTACCAGGATTGCGGTTATAGCCTATACCCATTTTTCATCATATGTGACAGATATCTACTCTGAATTAAGCCTCTTCATTTGTCAATATTCAATTTTTCAATGAATGAATGCATGAGTAACTTTGCATATTTGTCATCAGAGATGTTCGTAACATATATAAAATCTTATTGAATGACTTTTAATTGCATTTACACACGAATCACGGCGCTAGTAATGTCACTTTGCACTGGCTGTACTTGAAGCCTTGCCCCTTAGTGTTGTCAACGTGTGCACAGATACACAGACACTGTGGTGTCTCCCTCCACGTCCGTAATCAGACTAGGGGAACAATACTCTGTGTCGCAAGAATACCCTCTAACTTTAGACCTCTTGTTCACTTGAGGCCTCGCACGGGGATGATAATATTGCAATTAACTGGAGATGTTGTAGCATCCTGTTCACTACGAGCGCATCTTCATTGTTTGTAAGCCACGTTTTTAAACTAATTTAGCGCCTAAGAAGATTGTTAACACATCAGCAGCCTAGCATACTACAGGAACAAACCTCCACCACCACCATCATCATCCTTCAAGATTCCATGCCAGGTGGTCCGTTTCCGTATAGAAAATGAAGACTTGCTTGTTTTTGCTTCTTTTTCGAGATAAAAAGTGTCTTTTTGAGAAACATTTTATAGTGTGTTTTGGGAAAGCCATTGATTTAATTCCCAATATGCTCAGTCAATTTGAGAGAGCAGTGTATTATGACAATAAAGGATTGAGAAAGAACGTTAGTTTTGTCCTTTAAATGTGCAGAAAAGTGATCAGAACAAAATATAACATTGAAGTCGAGTTAGCTCTGTGGTAAAGTGTCTACAGACTAGCCGGCCCGGGTTTGATTCCCGGCGGAGTCAGAGATTTTCTTGTAAAATTTCTACCTTGGGACTAGGAGAGATGGTGGTGCACAATTTCTAGTCACTAAATTGTGCACCAATATGCCTGGGTTAAATGCCAAATCTCTCCGCAGTGCATATGAAGGAAAGGGAATAGTGATTCGTCCGTCGGATGGGGACGTTAAGCCTGGCGGCCACCTTGGTGCTATTCGACAGGAGTAGGCTACGTGTCGGCTCCGGGTTTCCCCTTGTCCCTTCCACACCTATTCTCTACACTAGACTTCCACGAACACTTAACATATACTCGCCCTTAATACACGAATCACTCTTCACAGATACAAATCATGCATAACGTGGCCCGCCGAAGTGGTGTGCAAATTGAAAATGGGTCACAGTCCTCCTTTCTATCCGCAGTATGCGGAATCCGAATCACACACACATACACACACACACACAGAACAATTCCTTTGCAGAAGGAAAAGTTACATCCGTTCGGATCAAATTTCTACATATTTAAAGGACAAAACTAACCTTCTTTCAATCATTTATTATCATAATACACTGCTCTCTTAAACTGACTAATTATATTGGAAATTAAATCAATGGCTTTCCCAAAACACGCTATGAATTATTTAATATAAAACAGTTTTTATCTCGGAAAGGAAACAAAAACGAACAAAATTGTATTAAACTTCTCAAAGAATAACCTCCTGAAATTAATGACATTACTTACAGTTCACTCTGTGTATCATGTACCTGTACTAGAATGTTTAAAATTGAATTATTGTGTTTAACTTCCATGGTTTAACACGGCTATCATCATGACTTACATCTGCATCAGAGATGAGCACTGGGCCGTCCCAGGCCCAGTGTAAGTTGTGTCATCATATCACGCAGGCTTGTATCGTCCGTTGCTCTTACTTCACGGGCTAAGTAAAGCACATTGCATATCTAAAAAGGGCAGCTTATCGATATAGGCCTAGAGCTCTAAATTCAGTAGTACGGACAGTAACGGTTTTCTTCACAGTAACAAAATGAACGAAAGGTATTTACATTAAATATGATAAATTATTATTAGAAAAAATACTGTATTCACAAATGAAGAAGAGTCTACATAAAAATTCAGTTTCATGTTGTGTTAGGTATAATTAATGTTGTTAATATTCTGTATTTCCTTTTGAAGCAAATAATATTTAATAAAATAATATTATGCAGTTGGGTCATTCCATACAAAATTTTAAGAATAATCAGTGATGTCATGATTTTTTTTTGGGCTTTTAATAATATAATAATGTTATTATAAAAATAAATTAAACTGCCAAGTATGACCGCCATATCATTAATATTTTTGTCATACGGATGACTAAAAAAATGGGTGGCAGTTACATGCTACCCATAATTTCAAATATTCTAGACACCCTATATGAAGTGTCATCGAAACTAAACAGACGCCATTGTAAACCTGAACAACCATGTTTTAATACCTTAAAGACTAATCCGAATAATATTAAGGGATGCTCATAAAACACCTCATTGAAAAAAAGAAATAGTTTTATATTCGAATGCACCAATTTAAATTCATGCGAGTTTCATTCGTATTGAAGACAATCTTATTCTTAATCCATCTCTCAAGTTTTATGACGCTGTCTCAAAAATCTACGAATAAATAAATTAATAAAATTATTAATTTTTGTTCCGACAGTTGAAAATCGCTTGCTATGTGTGGCGGTAGCAGCATTCGCGAGACTTCATAACGATGAGTAATCTTAAACGACCGTCTCCCGACCTTGATCACGCAACATTCTGTACGACGGGAGAGCTTATCTGCTGAGCTCCTTTGTTCCGGTGAGATATTTTTATTAAAAATTGGCATGATATTTAAGTCAATATTCTGAAATTTTCATAGTGAAATCAATATACCATAAAGAATTAAACACATATTTTTTCGTCTGTAAAAATGAATTGCATTTTGTGTTCTATATTATTTTAAATTATTTTACGGCGGGTAACTACTTAAAATTTTTTTTTTCATTTTGAGGGAATTTATAAACAAGGCTCTCCTCTTTCGAATTGCATTTAAATCAATTTTCCGTCTTGTTTTACGTAGTAAGAAAACTTCTATGAATGAAACCGTGTTCTTTGCTAAACCAGTATTTTAAATTATGATTGCTGCCAAACCATGAAGGATATAAATATAATATTGCATGAAATTCATATTTAGAACATACAAAATAACCTACTACAATATTTTTAATTTTTGAAACATCATAGTTCAAAAGCATAATTTTTTGCATGGAATGACCCAGTTGTAAGTTAAAAAAGCAACATTATTATTACATATAAAATGTGTCTTTGCTGAGCGTTTGTAATGGAATAGAAGACAGAACTGGAATGAAACTGATGTGGAGGACAATAAGAATAAAAGATAACTGTTTGAAGTGAAATATTCATTATCACGAGTAACACCTTACTCAGAATTTTCCGTTCACAGATACAATGTCCACCCCACATTAGGACCTACGTCCATTTTATTAGCTGTTCTGTTCCTATTCCGGAACTATGGGTTAAGTGAATGATGAATGAATGAAATTTTGCATTGTAAGTTGGTACAATAAAAAAATTAAACTTTTATTGAAGAATCAGCTAAACATATTCTGTCCAGAAGTAAAATATATTGCTGTGGAGTCTGAAAACGGAACACAGTATGAAAGAACATTTTTACAAAACAGGATCTTCCATAAGTTGTGCCTATCTGCCTTTGAAAACGAATGTGGACGTAACCTTCTAAAGTCATATATTTTTTTTTTTTACATTTGTCATCAATGAAAATGTCGTCCTTCTCACTTCAGTTTCACAAAATATATTTGTTTTGTTGTCCCTGTTGAAGGCAATGAGCAACGAAAAGAATTTGCTTTCTGGCAGACGTTCTAAATTTGCCAAAGTCTAATTGTTCAGTTAAATATATTCGTTTTCACGTAAATTAGTTTCGACGTCTCGATTGAATACGTAAGCTGAAAAAAGCAGACTCATTATTTCCCCTCGAAGAGATCAATTAAACAGCAGTAATTAATCACAATGGAATGATTTCCTTTGACAAAAGAATGTCTTTTTTTTTAATGAGAATCCAATTGAAGCATAACTTCCATTACGCTGGAATGGCAGTCGACACACCTTTTGTCTCGCAGCTTGGTCCTAATTCTGTTAATGCGCTAGTGACTAAACATTGCGTTTGCTTGTTGATCTTCGGTCGTTCCGCGGACAAAGGTACAGAGCGGCGCTGGGCGCTTTTCAAAACAATTACGTTGAAACTCTGCCAAGACAATGGTGAGCTACGTACAGCGCAACGACTTTCCCTGGCTGACAATTTCAGAAGGTATCACGACGCTGCGAAAATTTATTTCGACATTTCCACGATATACATGCCTCAGAATACTTGATACGAAGTTCGGATCAATTTTCGGGTTAGTTACTCGTCATGAATCTCAATCGTGACACATCGCACTTGCGTCACAAGACTGTACGTCACATCAAACCTCTTTCACAGGCTTGTTTGTCACAGATGGTTTTTAATTTTTCTAGCATCGCAGAATATTTCACCGATTTTAGTTTTTGTAATATCGCAAAACACTTTTTGGTTGTTATATACTAGGCCAGGACACTATTACCTCAATCGAGTCACTGCAGATTTCCCCTTTCATTCATTCATTTTATTCCATAGATCTTACATGAGCAATGAAGCTTTAAGATGTGGAACAAGTCAAAATTTTACAATATTACAATTACAATTTTTACAAAATTTTACAGTTTTACAATTTAGTAATTTTCTACAATTTTTACAATTTTGTGCAATTTTTTACAATATTTTACAATATTTTGACGAGATGTAGTGAGATGAAATGAGGTCCAACGATTCGCCAAAATATTACCCGGCATTTGCCTTTTGGTTGGGGAAAACCTCGGGAAAACCCAACCAGGTAATCAAATCAAAGGGGTTGATGCCAAGGACTCGCCATAGACCATCCGGCTTCAGTCCTACGGCTGTGGAAAACCTCGGAAGAAACCAAAGACCAAAGGGGGATCCAACCCAAGCCCGAACGCAGCTCCGGATCAGCAGCCAGCAAGTCTGCCGACTGAGCTACATCGATGGCTCTATTAAACGTATACAATACATAGCCAATCAGATTATTAAATTTACAAACGCAAACGATCATTCATCAGTTGAGCTATTTGTATAATACAAACCAAGTAAGTTAATTAAATTTAAGGCATAAACAATTCAACCAGTTGTGATATACAGAAATTGATAATACATATCATGCAAACTACTTCAAATTACAAACACAAACAATTTATCAATAGAGCTCCACTCCACCTTCTCCGGCTGAGATGAGTAGACAGGAAGGTAAGCATTGCTCAGTGACGGCATATATATAAGGCAGACATAATAGCTTTTACGAACTTTCGGTTCTCGCTCGTCGCCTCAAATCCACCACTGATACACAGTGCCTACAAGCAGTTTAAGCGAAAAGGACATGGCCAGTGGTTTCTGAGTTTCGTTTTACTTCCCCGTTGTGCCTAGAACTGTTATATACAGTAGAAGCTTACTAAGCGGACTAATTAGGGAAAATTCAGTCTAAATTACTGTTAATATATTTATGTTAACTCGATAGCCTGGATTCACTCATTCGTAGTTTTCAGTCCAAGGGCAGATTCTTCACTGCAATTTGAAGGGGTCAGAACCATAGTGGGCCAAGCGCCATTTACTAAAACAGTAGAAAGCAAGGGTTAAAATGAATTTGTTATCATAATTCAATGGAAACATATATTAGTACATTATGCAACGAGCCTATAATGAAGGTAATTAAGAAGTGAGTATGGATATTTATGAAACGAGCGCAAGCGAGTTTCATAATTTTCATACGAGCTTCTTAATTTCCATTATAGGCGAGTTTCATACGACTTTTTATGCTCGACCATATTTCTAACTTGATATTATTAATTTTATTGTATCTGACCTGGAGCAATGTCCCGTATGTTGTGAGATGTGCGCAGACGCGAAAGTATTGATTTTTTCCGAGGAACAGATGTGCACATTGACCTTGCTAGGCCATAAGAACCTACAGAGATAACATTGAAATAAAATTAGACATTGAAAAACGAGATGACAAATTGAATTTATTTGAATATTATTTACAATTAACGCTAATTATTATAGTAACAGAACATAACCTTCTGCGACAGTATTGGATTTCCAGCCTCCGTGACTTTTCGCTAATTCACTTTCGATTGCATATCCGAGAATAATCGATACTTGCGGTTTTATAACGGTAGAAAGCTGACCTCTCATTGGCTGAACAGTTGTAACCTGAGTCGTCATTGGCTGAAAGACCTGACCTTTAATGAGTAGGTGTACTTTAATGACATGCATTAAAGGTCTGCTACCAGGCGTATAATTACTACATTTCGGCATGGTCGAGTATACACATTAAAACTCAATGATATGTCAATCTTCATTTAACTATGGTATTCACTTAACTTTAACCCTTGCTTTCTCCGTTTTTAATAAATGGCGCTTGGCCCACTATGGCTCTGAACCCTTCATTTATACTATTGCTTCCTTCAATCTGCACAGTCATGTTACTTCTATCTTGTGCAGTGCAGATATCGACTTAACGGAGCCTATATTGTTGAATATGGTATTTTCTTAATACAGCAAGAAAAACAATTAGTTTAATTAAGTACATGAAAAAAGTGATGATTCAATCTTCAAAATGGAGAAAATCCTTAGAATAAGCAGACAACGCGATTCTGAGCTACTCGTTCACTTCAGATAGAGACGAAACTCCTTTTAGAAGAATTTTCTTTCAATAAATTCAATAACCACAAAGCCAAGACCCCCTCCCCTTTATTTCGACACATTTAATACTCTTGAATTTCGGAAGAGAAACATTATGGCTGTTTCTATGTTGTATAAAATGAGACATAGTATTCTGTGTAAGTTCTCACAACATAAAAGTTATTTTACCAATGTCAGGTTCCTGAACGAAAAGGTGGAAGCTTTTATATGTGAAATACGTCATTGTAAGACACATTTCCTTTTTTTTTAATCATACTGAAACGAAGAAATATTGTATTGGTGGAGATTTTTTCGGTGAAATTGTATGTGTGTAAAGGAAAAACCAGAACCATATATTATATTAGACTCTCCCCCTCTTGACAGAACACTAAAAGTCAACTGCTTTTTCTCCATTTCTTTCAAAGCTTCTTCCTTGGTTTCTCTTTTCCTTCTTCTCTATTTCTTCCATTGCGAATAGCAACTCTTGCTGCTTTCTTTCAACGCTTCAATTACACATATTCCATCAGAATATCATCATTAATTTGGCTCATGAAAGTACAATGACGACGGAGAGAAATTACAGCTGTGTTTTAATTCCAGTTCAAGAGCAGTATAGACCGCTCTCTGCTATGTTCTTCCTGAGAGGTAGGCAACTTTTTCAGGTTGTTTTAGAAATATTCTTGTTCATGGAATCCAAGCTCTACGAATATGCTACAACTCATTATCATTCATTTATTTGTGTGTTAACGGAAGAGGTATCCGCGAATCAGGACAAGCGGATTTTATTTATTTATTTATTTACGAATGTATTTATGTACTTATTTATTTACTTATTCACTTACTTATTTACTTTTTAACTTATTTATTTCCTTAATTCTTTCTTTGTTTCTTTCTTTTTTATTTGTTCTTTTTACTTCCTTCTTTATTTTTTATATATTTCTTTCCTTATATTCGTTGTTTTCTTTATTTTTCCTTCCTTTACTTTTTGCTTTCTTTCTTTATATCTTTATTTCTTTCTTTCTTGCTTTATTTATTAATTTAATTATTTGTCTTCCCTTCCTCCCTTCCTTCTTGCTTTCTTTCCATATTTCTTCCTTTGTTTATTATTTATTTATTTGTTTGTTTCTTGCTTTATTTATTAATTTAATTATTTATTGTCTTCCTTTCCTTCCTTCCTTGTTTCTTTCTTTGTTTATTATTTATTTATTTGTTTGTTTCTTGCTTTATTTATTAATTTAAATATTTATTGTCTTCCTTTCCTTCCTTCCTTGTTTCTTTCTTTGTTTATTATTTATTTATTTGTTTGTTTCTTGCTTTATTTATTAATTTAATTATTTATTGTCTTCCTTTCCTTCCTTCCTTGTTCCTTTCTTTGTTTATTATTTATTTATTTATTTGTTTGTATCTTGCTTTATTTATTAATTTAATTATTTATTGTCTTCCTTTCCCTCCTTCCTTGTTTCTTTCTTTGTTTATTATTTATTTATTTGTTTGTTTCTTGCTTTATTTATTAATTTAATTATTTATTGTCTTCCTTTCCTTCCTTCCTTGTTCCTTTCTTTGCTTATTATTTATTTATTTGTTTGTATCTTGCTTTATTTATTAATTTAATTATTTATTGTCTTCCTTTCCTTCCTTCCTTGCTTCTTTCTTTGTTTATTATTTATTTATTTGTTTGTTTCTTGCTTTATTTATTAATTTAATTATTTATTTTCTCTCTTTCCTTCTTTCTTTCTTTCCTTCTTTCTTTCTCTGTTTATTATTTTTAATTATTCATTTTCTTTGTTTCCTTCTTTCTTTCTTTTATTATTTATTTATATTTATTTGTTTCTTGCTTTATTTATTAATATAATTATTTATTATCTTTCTTTCCTTCCTTCTTTCTTTCCTTGTTTCTTTCTTTATTATTTTTTGCTTTTTGCTTTATTTATTAATTTAATTATTATTTTCTTTTCTTCTTTCTTCCTTTCTTTTTTTCTTTCTTTCCTCCTTTCTCTGTCTACTTAATATTCCCTTTTCCTTGTTTATTTATTTCTTTCTTTACTTTTTAAATTTCTTTCTTTACTTCTTTATTAATTTATTTGTTTGTTTCTTGCTTTATTTATTTATTTAAGTGTTTATTTTTTCTTTCTTTCCTTATTTCTGTCTCTCATCTTTTCCTTCTTTCCTTATCCACTTAAACTTCCCTTTCATCCAACTTACACATCACTACAAGTAAAAGAGCAATATTCATCTGATCGTGCACTGTAGACATCTCACAAATACGGCCTCTCTGGCCATGGGATAGGCACGACAAATTTTCTAGAAATTTAATTAAACTCTTCTATCCTTGTTTAATTATTAGGAAGAAATTTGTAACATTCCTCAATGAGCAATCTGAGTGTTTTAGTAATCATTCTGGAACACATTAAAACTCAAATTTGGGACCTCTGTAGTCTCTAATTACCGTATAATTAATGATTTCCCTGAAGTAGCGAGGCGACCAAAATATTTATATTTGTTGACGATTTAGTCATTCAAAATTATAATATCTGAACCTACAAATAAGCGAAATTGTTACCAAATGGAGTGAGAATTACCTCGGAAAAAGAAAATTTTGATGCCTGGAGGGAGAGAGAGAAGGGGAAGTAACCTGGAGGAAATTTTATGGAAAATGTTAAAAAAGTAGATTTTTTTATCGTAATACAGATCTGTTTCCAAATTTGTTATTTATAAACTGTCTAGACTAAAAGATACGAAATGTAGAACAATTCTGCATTACCGAACAGAGAAAAGGTACGCATCATATCCCGCTCCTATTCTGAGAATGAGTCTGCTATACACGTATCCAACAATGCATTAAGTTTTTAATTTAATAGTGACTTATTCATTCCTTCTCTAAAGGTCATTTTACCGCTAGATTTCTGTATCAATTCAACCTGAGCACTTTTTCTTCTATGCCATTACTGCCATTTCAGTTTGAAAACAACATAATTCCTTCAATCAATTTATTAATTGTACATAAACATTTGAAGGGTTCAGAACCATAGTAGGCCAAGCGCCATTTACTAAAACCGTAGAAAATAAGGGTTAAAATGAAGTCATCACATAATTCAATGGAAACATATAGCAAGTAATACAAATTATACACATTCAAACTAAATATGCCAATCTTCATTAAAGTATGGTATTCACTCAACTTTAACCCTTGATTTCTCCGTTTTTAATAAATGGCGCTTGGCCCACTATGGCTCTGAACCCTTCATTTAAATGAATATTTTAAAATAAGGACGTAATAATGGTATTTGTAATCGATAAGTGAAAATTTTCCTAGCATATTTCACTCTAATTCTCTTACATGTTCATTTCAAGAAGGGCAGTTGGAATAATCAGATGTTTGACGCGTCACTGTGTATAATGTACTGTTCGTTTGTAACTTGTGTAACCTCCGAGTATTTGTTGCACTGAGCATGCGCAGTATGTTGTAGCTGGAACTAGGAAAATTCAGATGGCCCATATCTTGTTTCTGGTTCTGTACAGTAATATTACTGCGTATAACACAGACGAATTTAGTGACTCTGAATCTGGTGAATGTTCTTCCACTGCACTAGAGCGAGGATGCCGGACTCCTATTAAAAACTTTTGAAACGAGGAGAGTTAAAAAATATTAAGAGTGAACCTAAAATAAATACTTTTTTTTCGACTGGCTTCAATCAGTATCTGGGGAACCTACAAAAAGCTATGTACGCGTATTTCTAATACAATATAGTGATATTTGTGGTAGCAGTAAACTTAATCACTATAAACGCAAAAAAAGAGAAAACAAACAATTAACAAAATCTCTGCAAAAAAATGAGCCCATTGCAATAAATGCTTTTTTTTTAAATGATCCTTCTTCTTTGCGTCATGGTCAGCAGAGATTATTTAAAATGGCAAAAAGATACTGATAACCAGAGACCGGAAGTTTAGGCATTATGAATCATTAAAATAGGCAGGCAAAAAGGCATCATAAATAGCTAAAATAGGCAGGCAAAAAGCCATTATAAATAGCTAAAATACACAATAAAAGGCAATTACAAAAACCTTGCACTAGACCCACAACCTTGCATTTTCCACAAAGGAATTTCGGCAGCAAGAAAAGCTTTTACATAAGTGGAATGCAAATTTAGATTTTCGACTCGATGTTGCAGTATTACAGTTGGAAGCAAAGAAATATTCTTCCCAGTAGCCTTGGAAAGTGTATTTTTGTGTTTGGTTGTACTGATATGTTGTGATATTAAATATTTAGCTAGATACAACAACGTCGCAATGAAAACTGAAAGAAAAGTAACGTTAGACCCTCACTTATTGTTGGCTTCTCAAATAAACACAAGCGATAATTAAAATGCTTGCTGTTATACAGAGCGTTCGCCTACGGGTGGGGCCAGGAAAGCGGCCTGCCTGCGATGTCGCTTGCGGGAATCGTCTATCCGTAAGCTTCCGCTTTCTATACTATAATATGTAGAGTTTTAATTTTAAAAGTTTAGCAGCAGTAAAGACTGATGTTTTTGAAACACTAACATTCTGTGAAACACTTCTTAGAGATTTATTAGGAGAGCGTGTAAATGATGCACTGATTTCATCAATTTTTTTCTCCCGTCAACACTCTTCGTTTTCGCTTAGGAATTGTAGCATTTATCGACCCTGTTGTCCTTCATTTGTTAACAAGACGTCTAACAGTTTCTCTACCCTGAATTGGAGCACCCGAATATTTCACTTCAAATTGCCTACACACCTCTCTACATGACTCTGTTTTCACATATGCATCATACATAAAAACTCTTTGTTCAAGCGTGAATTTTGCGTTTTACATTGTTAACAAATTTTACACACACGCTGAATATTTGTGCAATTGCCTCAAGAAACTGCACTGTACGTGTTAAATACTGCAACATCTGGCTCACAACTGATAACTTGTCGACCTTGATGTCCTTGATTGTCGGAGCGTGTCTCAAAAACTGCGCGCACTAAGCGTCGTATCAGTACATGCCGCTTTCCTGGCCTCACCCGTAGGCGAACGCTCTGTACATTTTTGCACGGCAGCACTCATTGTAGCAAAGAGAATATTAAGTGACTGAAAGACAATAATATACATTTGTAGAAGTCACTTTCATTGTTGCGGTTATAGAAATAAATTAAAATATAACTGTAGGCAATTTTTAATAATAAATTAATAAATAATAGATAAATAATCAAATAAAGGCAAAAAAGCATTTATTTTGTAAATTAGGCATTTATATTAAAAAGGGCAGAAAAGGGCAACATAAAACTGTGACGTTTCAATCACAAAGATATAATTGCACAGATTTACTTTCAAAATGAAGATAGATTTAACACATTTAAAAAAAGCATTCTGCCAAAGTTCCGGTCTCTGCTAATAACGTTGTACACTGGTTTACAGAAAATTATCTGAAGATTAATCGAAAAAATGCTAAATTTACGTACCATATGAACAAAGATAGGACTTCCATGCAAACTTGTTACACTTTTCAAGCTTGGTAAATAACCGTTTCTCTTAACTGTTAAGGTGTATTTTAGACACCCTATATGCACTTGTGGTTTACGATGACTATTTCGTTTATATGACGTCATTCCATTTTAGACCAATGAAGTGTAAGGAAATTTTGAATTCCAACCAATCACTGTCAGACTTTGCGATAATTTTTGCAGCTAGATTTATCGCTATCAATTTATCGCATGGTCGTTCTTTTGTTTAGTCGTTGTCGCCAACTGTTTCCCCGTAAATTGATGATCATGAATACATTAAGATACAACTACACGGTTAAACTTTTATTTCACCTTTAAAGCAATGAATGCAAGATTGATATTTAATATTAATTAATATACAGGGTGTTTCAAAAATACGGGGCATAATTTCAGGTATGTATTTCCCACATGTAGACAATCAAAATAGTTCATTACAACATGTGTCCGGAAATGCTTTATTTCAGAGTTATGGCCTTCACAACATCGAAATTCACCGGAACGTTTAGACTCTATTAGATCATTATCTAATCCTTAACAGAAATGTGACATTCACCGTTTATCCCGCGAACTCTTCACATAGAAACAGTGTTGCCAACTTTAGGAGTTTATCCATAATTCTACAGAATTTGAGTACCATCTGGGGTTATGTTGTTGTTTTTTTCCCCTCGCTGTTATTTATACTCGCTTTTAACATCTTTGGTCATATAGCGAGTTAATCTTTGGTTGAAATCCGAAGGTCTGTGTACTATTGTTGAGACTGGTTCTATTGTTGTGAACTAGATGGTGACTGTATATGTATGACTGATTTGTTATGAATATGATTTCGGTGATGAATGAAGCCGGTGATTTTCAAGGATGTTGTGGCCCGAATTTCCTGGCATTTGCCTTACGGTTGAGGAAAAACCCTGAAAAACCTCAACGAGGAAATTTAACCCGACCGGGAATCGAACCCGGGCCCTCTGCGTAAGAGACCAACATGCTGACCTCTACACCACAGAGGTGGTCGGTATGTTATTGTAGTCAACAGTCCAATGACAGGTCTGAACCACACAAGTGATACCATGAAGACACCACTTATGAGGCAACTGGGCCAGGAGATAATGGGGTAGGGTGGCCAGTTCCTTTCCCCCTCCATTGCATACATCGCCGACTAGCTATTACACTAGTCAGACTTCAGATGCATACAAACATTTTTTTTTCCTCTAACAATCAAGTAGTGAAAGTGCTTTGTGTGGAGTGTAGCATTGTATGGGGCAGAAACATGGACATTAAGAAGAAGTGAAGAGAAGCGAATAGAAGCATTTGAAATGTGGTTATGGAGGAGAATGGAGCGTGTGAAATGGACAGATAGAGTAAGAAACGAAGCTGTGTTGGAAAGAGTGGATGAAGAAAAAATGATGCTGAAACTGATCGGAAAGAGAAAAAGGAATTGGCTGGGTCACTGGTTGAAAAGAAACTGCCTACTGAAGGATGCACTGGAAGGAATAGTGAACGGGAGAAGAGTTCGGGGCAGAAGAAGATATCAGATGATAGACGACATTAAGTTATATGAGGAGACAAAGAGGAAGGCAGAAAATAGAATGACTGGGTAGTATGTTTTGTTGTTAACATAGACTATATACAGTAAAATCCCTCGTAATCGGCAATACCGAAAGAACGGCACTTTTGACTGGGTCAAAAAAAAATAAATCTGCTACATTGCCACAGTCTGGGCCGTCAGTTTTGCCACATTACGAAGCTCACAAGTACTTTCATTTTCAGTAAATATTCGAATCCAAAATTAGTGTATTATTTGTGTTGTGTGATGTGTTTTAATATAGAAACTCCACACAGTTATGTTTATTTAATTATGCTCGGGACGTCAGTGCTGCCACATTACGAAGTTCGCACGAACTTTCATTTACAGTGAATATTCGAACCTAAAATTACTGTACGTATTATTTGTATTGTCTGGTGTGTTTTAATAAAGAAAATCCACACAGATTTTATGTTTAATTTGTTATATTTGGACCGGTAGTGTTGCCACATTAGGAAGATCGCATGAACTTAATTTTCAATGAATATTCGAACCTAGAATTAGTGTATTATTTTCGTTGTGTGATGAGTTTTAATAATGAAAATCCACACAGTTTTTTATGTTTGTTCAGTTATGAGCAATTGATAGAGAAATAAGCTTCATATGGCTGCAATTTCAACATTTAGTACCATGAAATACGAACTTTTTTGTATACACCACTATTTATTCAATTATCCGGCAAAATCTCGTATCCGGAACTAGCATGGTCTCTTTGGAGCCGGTTAAGAGGGATTCTACTTACTTATGGCTTTTATGGAACCCGGAGGTTCATTGCAGCCCTCACATAAGCCCCCAATCTTCCCAAAAGGATATTCGACAAAATTTTGAAGGACGTTAACAAAAGTGATAATCCTCGAAAGTTACTACAATTAGTCTTATCCCCCTTCTTAAAATAGGTAGGATCCTACTGTATATCATATTCTTATATTTGAATATTGTGTATTACAGGACTTTTTATAGTCATTCTAACAGGAGTTCTGCACTCATATATTATTGTTTTTTTGTAGAAAAGTTCAGCGCCCCAAGCTGAGAGGTCCTGAACTTCTAGATTCGACCTCTGGTACCGAAACGAATTTTTCTAAAAATATAAATATATGAATTATACAAGTACATAACTCTTGTTAGAATGACCATGAAAAGTCACGTAATACACAATATTCAACTATAATAAAAATAATGATCTATATTGTATATATTTCTCGCATTTTATGAACTGAACCTGTCTTGAAAAATGAGTTTTAAAATGTATCTCTCTTCTACATCAGTTCTGAAAAAGGAATGGAAATAAAGGGAAGAGACGGGCAGGGAAAAGCGCAAGACCGGCAAAACCGTTATATCGAACTGACTACAGTTACATCTAGATGGAATTCTAGGAACAGGCTTTTACAGCAAAGTGTTGGAGACATTAGCAATTCTCCCGGGAGATCCTTTTTATGTTTTATTCAGCTCCGCGTAATATCCGTTGTGTTAACAAGACGCACCTGCTTGGAATCGCATTTCCCATGGATCACAATATGTATTGGAAAAGCGGGTCTATCATTAAAAGTAGATCACATAACATTTCCCGGCTTCTTCCTGCTTTCACAGATGGTGCTCAGTCACACGAGAGATGGACCGGTATGAGGGCGTCTTTGTTAGTTGACCGTTGTGAAAGGGAAGTTTCTCTCCTTACACACGTTTCTGCTATGAACAGCTTTAATAAAACTGATGATAAGAGTGCGTATTCAAATTGAAAATACCGTTCCAGGTTCACGTGGACCAAGACCAAGACTTGTATGCAATAAGGAACTTCACTGGTTCGAAACATATTAATACTCTTTGGCCTATACAAATGCAGAATATAATTATTAAGCCGTCTTCGTAGCTCAGTTATTAGGGCGCTGAATTATGACGGTCGTGGCTCAAAGTTGAAATATCGGCAATGGCGGAGTTGTATTTGTGGTGAACAAACCCAAGATTCTCCCGTTTTTACCCTCGTTATTATACAAATACTCTCCGCATTTTCCTTTTCATTATCATCTCAGTCTCGAAGAATAGTGCATCACCTGTGTTTGTATGGCACCGAATCGGCCATCTACCATGATGAGCTTCCTCGTGGTTTGTCCAAGACTGACAGACGGCAGTGGTGATAAATTGTAGAAGACTCACAGTTTTTCTTAAAAGACACTACAGCTCCCACGATTTCACATCTGATGGAGATACGTTGACTCATACAGATCTGTGAGGTATGCTTATGTTTGGTAGGACGGATTTGAAGGGACGAGGGAAATGAATAGTGCAGCGGTTGATGTGGCCGACTTAATCACGCAACACAGTCAGCACGCAATACTTTTTCTCACGGGTACACAAAAAGCCTATCTGATCTGAAGTGTTAAGAAGTGCTCCCTGTACCGTCCGATAACCATCTCTATAATTTTCTAGCGCTATGATAGGTTTGTTAACCCAAAATAATTTTTAGACGATTCTAAAAGTGAAATATGCAGCCCTTTCACAAGTTTCAATTGTGAAATGTTAGTAAATTCTATTCTCTTATGTATGTATGTATGTATGTATGTATGTATGTATGTATGTATGTATGTATGTATGTATGTATGTATGTATGTATGTATGTATGTATGTATGTATGTATGTATGTATGCATGTACGTATGCGTGTGTCTGTATGTAATGAAAATTGCCTATACTTATGTGCGATTTTCTCTCGCTATACAGGAATAGTCAGTCTACTGGTTTAAAAGGATATTCCAAGGACACTAACTTTAATTGATTCGTTTATATTCACTGAAATAAATACAATAATTAAACAGATATAGTACCCATATCTGATTTCCTCGCCCAGCAAAAACCAACGGTGTGTAAGTAGTTAAGTTGAAAATTACTCCCTAATAAAATTTCAGGATTTATATAAAATCGTCTTACCTTCTGTTCTCTGTGGAGTAGAAAACTGGATACTGAATAAGAAAAGTTGTCAAAAACTAATCACGGTTAAGGTAAGATGCGAAAAATTTTAGGACCAATTAATTAAAACAACACGTGCTCAAACGAGAAAGGTATTCGGGAAATTTAGAACAACAATGATTTAATTGCAACGATCAGCATTAAACGATAAAGCCAGCTCGGATATATTCTACATAACAAATTCTTCTTACACAAGTTCTGCTTGCATTTCCAGATGATAAAAGGCCTTCGGATGACCAAGATTTCATTGGGGAGACCTAGTACGACGGAGGTTTCAGAAAGTCAGAGGAATTAAAAAATATGACACTGGACAGACAAACATCTAGGAGGCTTGTGAGCGAGGTCAAAAAATATATTTAAAAAATGACAATAGGCCTACTGCAATTCTAATGGTACTCATAACTTTAATTTGTTTCCTGTTCATAAAATATTGACAAACTGATCTGGATTGAATTTGGCGTTTCATTTCTACAGATCAATATAACTCTGACACAACGACAAAATATTGGATGGTCTGTTTAAAAAGGTTTTTTAATAATATACATTTTTATTCAGTGTTCTCATTTATTCTTAAGCGTAAATAAAAAGAAAATTTTAAGTACCAAATAGAAACATTTCCAATCGCACACTATTTTGAGAACAGCTTAACAAAGCATTTTGCTTTCTAAAATTGGAAAAGTAATTTATTTTGTGTCGAGAAAGGAAAATGTATTTATTTCAACACAAAAAGAGCAGACATCTTTGCGAGTTGGTGACAAGCCAAAACGCTAGTCATGAGTCAGAACGACAACCGCGTCATCTTTTATCTCTGTCTTATCTCGTCTGCATTGATAGAATGGTGACTGCGAGAAAGCCACGAAACCTTTCAAAATATAAATTCTTTCATCCCTGAAAAGCAAAACATAAAACGAAGTTTCAGTCATATTCACATTTTGGCTGGGGGAAAAAAATCAACATTTCTCCCTTTCACACAAATCTGTGTGTGTGCTTTTTTTTATCGTTTACACCCGTACGAGACGCTTCGAGGATATTGAATCCCGGAACAAGCAGATTTCTAACCGGAGTTTGCTGTCCGCCATAACTCAAAACCCCAACACCTCCCCGTCTGGAACATTTTTATATAAGCTTTATACATTTTTCTTTCATAATACCTCCCCTTCCAGCCACATCCTCAGAATCGAGCGACAAGAACTCGAGAACCCCTATGCTCTATGTCTACGCAGTCGATGCTACTTCCTCGCCATCTGGCCTATAGGTGAGGAACTACGTCGCAGGTCCACAGAAAGCAACGCCGGTCTTAGAGAATTTTCAGACACTTTTTTTCTCTATAACGGCCATTTAATATCAGATATAACATTATTTTCAATTAATATAGATTATAATGGCTCCAATTCGACTCTGACAATTCTTGCGCAGTGTGGAAGTGTGTTCGAATCCCGACAAAAGTATATATGAAATTCAAAATAACATTTGCTAATATTCCAGAGAACATTGATAAATTAATTACAAATTGTTAACAAGAATACGTCATTATTTAACACTTAAAATGCTATAATTGCAGGCAGAATTATGAACTTCGAAATTAAGCTAGTAAAGTAGCATACATTGTAAATGTAGCTCTCCAAAAATTGTTCCGGGGTGAGGTATCGATTCTGGGAGTTAGTAGAGAGCTGGTATGTTCAACCAGAGGACCCGGGATCAATACCCGGCTCTGGAACAATTTTTTCCTTGAAATTATTCAAATCTGCTTTACAGGGAGCTTTACCTGCAAAATTAGATTTGCGTAGTTCTAAAAATTTTGTATCGAATTTCTTAATATATTAATACAAATATTTTAAATATGTGGATTCTTAATATGTACTAGTAAATTAAAAAGATGCACCTCGTCCAAATAAGACAAAAAATTTGGGATAAGATAAAACAGAAAAATACAATATCAAAGAAGAGACTGTATAGCTACAACTAGATCTGAAGTGTGGAACACTAATTAGATGGTGTTTGGGTAAAGGGATATAAGTCATAAAAATGAGTTTCGAGATAAATGAAAATTAATATTCGGACCTTATTGCAAATAATTTTCTATACAAATAAAACGATTCAAATGCTTGTATTCTTTCGTTTTTTGCATAACCACATGGGGAACAAAACTCCAATTGCACAAAAAATGACAACCATCTTTACCCGAAAACCATCGACTTAAGAATTAAGACAAAGCTATTTTAAACAAGATAGATTATTTAAAAAGGTGCAGTAGAAAATAAAGAATAGAGAAAATAACAACGCAGGATTTTAGGGCTTTGGAAAAAACAATTATTGAGAGAACGGCAATGAAGGTACTTAGATGGTTCGAACACACCTAGAGGAGGAATGAGGAAAGACCAAGATGACGTAGGAAAATTCTAGAATGTGCAACACTTGAAGCAATAAAAAGTGGACGAGGGAGAATATATGATGGGGAGCTAAGTTGGAATAAGCAATGATGGCTGGGATGATAATGATGATGATAATAATAATAATAATAATAATAATAATAATAATAATAATAACAATAACAATAACAATAACAATAACAATAATAATAATAATAATAATAACAATAACAATAACAATAACAATAACAATAATAATAATAATAATAATAATAATAATAATAATAATAATAATAATAATAAATACTAATAATAAATCTGTAGCCGACATTTTTTGGTAATTTTCGATTTTCCAAAAATAATTGGTCCTAACATATATAATTAACCACCCTTATTTACAAATGGCTTTTAAGGAACCCGAAGGTTCATTGCCGCCCTCACATAAGCCCGCCATCGGTCCCTATCCTGTGCAAGATTAAGCCAGTCTCTATCATCATACCCCACCTACCTCAAATCCATTTTAATATTATCCTCCCATCTACGTCTCGGCCTCCCTAAAGGTCTTTTTCCCTCCGGTCTCCCAACTAACACTCTATATGCATTTCTGGATTCGCCCATACGTGCTACATGCCCTGCCCATCTCAAACGTCTGGATTTCAAGTTCCTAATTATGTCAGGTGAAGAATACAATGCGTGCAGTTCTGTGTTGTGTAACTTTCTCCATTCTCCTGTAACTTCATCCCGCTTAGCCCCAAATATTTTCCTAAGCACCTTATTCTCAAACACCCTTAACCTATGTTCCTCTCTCAGAGTGAGAGTCCAAGTTTCACAGCTATATAGAAGAACCGGTAATATAACTGTTTTATAAATTCTAACTTTCAGATTTTTGGACAGCAGACTGGATGATAAGAGCTTCTCAACCGAATAATAACACGCATTTCCCATATTTATTCTGCGTTTAATTTCCTCCCAAGTGTCATTTATATTTGTTACTGTTGCTCCAAGATATTTGAATTTTTCCACATCTTCGAAGGATAAATCTCCAATATTTATATTTCCATTTCGTACAATATTCCCGTCACGAGACATAATCATATACTTTGTCTTTTCGGGATTTACTTCCAAACCGATCGCTTTACTTGCTTCAAGTAAAATTTCCGTGTTTTCCCTAACCGTTTGTGTATTTTCTCCTAACATATTCACGTCATCTGCATAGACAAGAAGCTGATGTAGTCCGTTCAATTCCAAACCCTGTCTGTTATCCTGAACTTTCCTAATGGCATATTCTAGCGCGAAGTTAAAAAGTAAAGGTGATAGTGCATCTCCCTGTTTTAGCCCGCAGTGAATTGGAAAAGGATCAGATAGAAACTGACCTATACGGACTCTGCTGTATGTTTCACTGAGACACATTTTAATTAATCGAACTAGTTTCTTAGGAATACCAAATTCAATAAGAATATCGTATAATACTTCCCTCTTAACCGAGTCATATGCCTTTTTGAAATCTATGAATAACTGATGTACTGTACCCTTATACTCCCATTTTTTCTCCATTATCTGTCGAATACAAAAAATCTGATCAATAGTCGATCTATTACGCCGAAAACCGCACTGATGATCCCCAATAATTTCATCTACGTACGGAGTTAATCTCCTCAAAAGAATATTGGACAAAATTTTGTACGACGTCAACAAAAGTGATATTCCTCGAAAGTTACCACAGTTGGTTTTGTCCCCCTTTTTAAAAATAGGTACAATTATGGACTCCTTCCATTGTTCTGGTACAATTTCCTTTTCCCAAATAGCAAGTACAAGTTTATAAATTTCGCTATATAATGCACTTCCACCCTCTTGTATTAATTCTGCTGGAATTTGATCGATACCTGGAGACTTGTACTTTTTCAGATTTTCTATCGCAATTTCGACTTCTGAAAGCGTGGGTTCGGGTATAAATGGCTCAGCAGTTTGTATTTCAATATCGTCCCGATCATTTCTATTTGGCCTATGTACATTTAGTAGTTGCGCAAAATAGTTTTTCCATCTGTTTAGGATTGATGGAGAGTCTGCAAGCAAGTCACCATTCTCATCCTTGATCACGTTTACCCTTGGCTGATATCCGTTCTTAAATTCCTTTATACCCTTATATAAATCTCGAATGTTTTTATTCTTACTATTTGTTTCTACCTCATTCAGTTTTTCCTTCAAGTAACCTCTCTTTTTATTCCTAAGTGTACGACTTGCTTCCCGTCTTTCATTGAAATAATTATCTCTCTTCTCCTCAACTGGATCCTGTAAGAATTTCAATTTTGCCTGTTTCCTTCTTTCTACTACCATGCAACAATCTTCATCAAACCACGGTTTCTTTTTCTTAGTTTCATAATAACCTATGCTCTGCTCAGCTGCAATTTTGATACTATCTCTGGTATTTTCCCACACGATATTAACATCTAATTCTTTCTCAACTTCGTCGGAACTTTCTAAAGTGGCAAACCTATTCGAAATTTCGACCTGACCGAAAATCGCATTTTTGAAATTTTTGTTTCTATGTCTGTCTGTAGGTTTGTTACCTTTTCACGCGATAATGGCTGAACCGATTTATATTAAAATTGGAATATAAATTAAGTCCGTTGTAACTTAGATTTTAGGCTATATGGCATTCAAAATACTTTATTTAAAAGGGGGGTTATAAGGGGGCCTGAATTAAATAAATCAAATTATCTCGCTTATTATTGGTTTTTGTGAAAAATGTTACATAACAAACGTTTCTTTAAAAATGATTTCCGATAGGCTTTACTCTTTACAAAATTTTGATAGGACTGATATTTAATGAGATAAATGAGTTTTAAAATAAAAAAACGCCATCTAAGACGGTGCAATGAAATAACAAATGACTTCGTCTATAAGGGGCCTTGGGCAACAACAATCCAAAATGGGGCCTTGGACAGCAACAATCGAAAGCTATTAAACTATTCCTATGCACAGAAAATTTGATAGGCTTTTTTGTACATTCGTTTTCTGTATTTCTTAAAATAATATTTATGTACACACTCATTTTAATCTCAGAGAATTAATGAACAACGAGAGTGTATTGATTTAGTATGCAGTAATAGTACGTTAGCTTAGCAATCCATTATTTCATAATTCAAATTTTAACTATGCTCAATTGAATCGTGTTAAAATACATAAAATAGACTATATATGCAATAAATGCAATGCAAAAAAAAAAAAAAAATTGGGAATGAGCCAAGCAGATTATGTTGCGCTGTTGTAAAGGTTGTTGCTTCTGAGATTCAAGAGCCCCCACAACAAATTAAAAATTTTCTTATCGGAGTACATCCGTTATCAACGCACTTTTTATATAATATAATATAATATAATATAATATAATATAATATAATATAATATAATATAATATAATATAATATAATATAATATAATATAATATAATATAATATAATAATAAATATGTAGCCGAAAATTTTCTGGTAATTTTCCCTTTTCCAAAAATAATTGGTGTTAACATGTATAATTATTCATCTTGAGACCGAAAATCGCTTTTTTTGAAATTTTTGTTTGTATGTCTGTCTGTCTGTTACCTTTTCACGCGATAATGGCTGAACGGATTTCGATGAAAATTGAAATATAAGTTAAGTTCGTTGTAATTTAGATTTTAGGCCTGAATTAAATCGAAATATCTCGCTTATTATGGTTTTTTTTTGTGAAAAATGTTACATAACAAAAGTTTCTTTAAAAATGATTTCCGATAAGTTTTATTCTATGCAAAATTTGGTAGGTCTGATAGACTTTTAAAATAATAATACAATACGTTTTCACCGCCGCCTCAGATTGTAGTGTTGTTGTTCCTGCAGTAATTCCCATGTGCAAAATATAAAATATTTGAGTAGGAAGAAAAAACACATTTATTCATTCCATGGCAATGGTACATAGGAGATCGTGAATTCTTACATTTTCGAAAGAAAGAAATATAATTACATATCACTGTTTATGCTGTATCACTATTTAAGTTATTTGAAGGTTTCAGAACCATAGTGGGCCAAGCGCCATTTACTGAAGACGTAGAAAACAAGGGTTAAAATTAAGTTATTGTCATAATTCAATGGAACCATATAGCAAGTAATATAAAGTATACACAATAAAACTAAATGATATGTCAATCTTCATTAAACTATAGTTGCGTGTAATAACAAATAAGAAACATGTTAAAGGAATTGTCATTGCACCAAATGAGTGGTCTCTGGACCAAAATGATCGCAATTTAATTATTTAAATACAATTTCAATGAAGTAACATATTAAACGATTTATCCTTCTAACAAACATGAATGTTCCCTGGATCAAACGTCCTATTTTAATTACGTAATTACTTTATATTTATTTCTAACAGGTGCAGCGGAGCGCACGGGTACGGCTAGTATGAAATACATCAGGACTGTCGCCGGGCAGTAACCTGAAGACACATTTCAGCGTCATATTGTTGATAAGTAACTCCATCTGGTAGCACAACCACAAAGCATCTAATAGTTGCTATAGAGTTACCAACAACGAAAAAAAAAAAATAATAACAGTACAATACTGTACATAGCTACAAAGTTGTATCTTGGAACATGTACGCTCGATTAGTATTTAATGTAATAGTGGTATTTTGGTCACTAAATGAACAAATACTTTCCTGTATGTCTTGTGATGCTGTATGGTGTCATAATGAGCTGAGATATGAATTCATAGAAAATAAATGTTTTCTAATACCAAACTGAATTCGTAGATCAGGTTTGTTCGAAATGTAATTTTAAATTATTTGTAAATTGCTGACGAAATCGAAGTGAATCCCAATAATAAATAAAAACCTAACCTATTCTTTCTCTTCTGCCCTGCTCAAATTCACAATGGTTTTCAATTTCTCTAAAAATTAGTAAATAAAAGCTATTGTCATTTCGGCCGTGCTAAAATTCATAATACCATAATGAAGAATAATAATCTTATTGTAGTGAAACAGGGAAAATGACAAATTTTGGATTTTTGAAAATAAAAAAAGTCGTCAACATTCTCTGGTGCCTCATTAAGGTCACATTACAGCAGCCGTGGCGAAAATGTGACTCGCGAGCACATTGTGGCTCGCAATGATAGCTATGCATTTCTCTTACTTCCTACCTCCCCCAACCTCCACCTTCTCACTCACTGGAGTCATACTCCGTTGCATTTGTATTTGTCTCTGACCTGCGAGTGGCGTATCGTCGCAATGTCTCTCTCGAAACCATGTACCTCTACAAAGACGAAAGTTTTAAGTAGGATGGGAGGATGTATTTTTTTGCTGCCAATATGGTGAGAATATTAAATGTATGATTTGTTCACAAGTATTACCAGGAAAATAGTTGTATAACATAAAACGGCATTATACTACATGTCACTCATTGAACATTAAAGATTATTATTATTATTATTATTATTATTGTTATTATTATTATTATTATTATTATTATTATTATTATTATCATCATCATCATCTCTGTACGTAGACCCTTTTTTAGCAGATGTACGAATAATGCGGTTAGATCTTCAATTTAAACTCACGGATTTACAATGTGATGTTAAATGAAAGCTAGATGTAAGGACTTGACAAACGTTGAACTTTCCAAATCTTTGCCAAAAAATAAATATCCGAAGCTTCGTTCTTTCGCTTGCTCTATTGAAGCCATGTTCGCTACAACTTGCGTTTCTGAAAAATTATTTTCAACAACGAAAATAGCAAAAAGCAAATTTAGATCACGACTGACAGACAAATACCTTCGTGATCAACTACGACTGGCAGTAAGTGACATAATTCGTGATTTTGAAACTATGTCGCAGAGACATCCTGAAGACAGTTAAATTTAGGTTGTGAAAATGTGTCATATTTTCTAATTCATTTCTTTCTTTGTTACACGTACTACACATTAACTTGTAATCTTGTACTGTATAAAATTATATTTAAGTGCTTGATGTAAGGAAAATGAAAATCCGTTAATAAGTCAGAGAGTTGCTTCACTTCCCCTTCGGATGTCCGCCTCCCTCCATAGGTGCTATGCACGTTGCAGGTTACACAGTGGCTCGGCGCAAGATCACATTTTCGCCACGGCTGCATTACAGTCATGTTTGAATAGAATTTATTTTAATTTCAAGAATTGGTAATGAAACTAATAATGGAATACATTTGTAAATAAAACAAACTATAACTTATATTTTTTTCTCCCTTGATAAAATACACAATACAGGAATTATGTTAAAAATTGATACATTCCTTTACTCAGTAACATCAGTTATGTTTCTTACCTAAGTCCGATCGAACATTTGTTGGACATGATGGGTCAAAGAGTGTACATTTCTTCACAGCTATCCCTTACTATTACACAACTGAGCCTCGCAGTTCAACAAGCATGGAACGACATTCTTCAGGAAGAAATCCAGAATCTTATTCGCTCAACACCACGAAGAATTCAAAACTCTATTGCTGATCGTGGAGGTCACATTCTCTACTCAATCTATACTAATAATAAATCTGTAGCCGAAATTTTACTGGTAATTTTCGATTTTCCAAAAATAATTGGTTCTAACATATATAATTAACCACCCTGAAACCGAAAATCAATTTTTTGAAATTTTTGTTTGTATGTCTGTCTGTCTGTCTGTATGTTTGTTACCTTTTCACGCGATAATGGCTAAACGGATTTCGATGAAAATTGGAATATAAATTAAGTTCGTCGTAACTTAGATTTTAGGCTATATGGCATTCAAAATACATTATTTAAAATGGGGGTTATAAGGGGGCCTGAATTTAATAAATCGAAATATCTCGCTTATTATTGATTTCTGTGAAAAATGTTACATAACACAAGTTTCTTTAAACATAATTTGCGATAAGATTAATTCCTTGAAAAATTTTGATAGCACTGATATTTAATGAGATAAATGAGTTTTAAAATTAAAATAACTGCCATCTAAGGCCGTGTAATGAATTAAAAAACAAATGACTTCGTCTATAAGGGGCCTTGGATAGAAACAATCGAAAGCTATGAAAGATAGCCTACAGAGAATGTTTCTGTGTTTGTATGAAGTAATATCGGAAGCTAAATTAACCGATTTGTATAATTAATTATTATTTCACCATTGGAAAGTGTAGTTTCTCTAGATGGACATAATGCTATAATGTTATTACAGTAACTTCTGATATAATATAATATAATATAATATAATATAATATAATATAATATAATATAATATAATATAATATAATATAATATAATATAATATAATATTGTGAACTTTATTAGTACAACAATGTAATTTATTCGTCACAACAATAATTCCTTTCTACAATTCACCTTAAACGCTCTCGTCAACAATTGGATCTTCACTCAACACAGTATTCGTTATAGCACTCCACCGACGACAATGACAATTTACTTGGACTATTACGCACAACAATGAACTGTTAATCTTAACTAATATTTACAAAGCACTATTTACAAATCAGAATTACCAGTTCTCAGTTCTTCTATCTCAGTCACTCGAGTTCACGGTATCTCGAACCACAGACCTTCAGAGACAGTTCACTGTACTCGAACTCGGGTCCCTCCAACTGCGGTCCACTGCACTCGAACTCAGGTCCCTCCAACTGCGGTCCACTGCACTCGAACTCAGGCCTTCGGATGCTGACGCAGATGCGGACGCACACTCGAGTCGAACTCCGGCACACAAGTCTGGCTTGCTTGCTCTGGCTTACTCACTGACTGAATAACTGAAAACTCTGCTGTCGTTCCTTCGCGACCGTAATTTATAACCACAGCGACGTAGCCTCGAAAATTCGCGAGTCTTCCACTTCGACGGATTTCTGGAATAGTCGGGAAGGTCGTTCCACATTCACTGCGTTAAGTAGCAGCTGCGCGCGCAGCCTCCCCTCGCGTGTAGGCCCCTTTCCCCTTTCCCCGTGAAGCCCGCGCGCCATCCCAAAGTGCTCCGCGCGATCTTCTCTCTTGCGGGACGCTGGTCGTGAGTTCGAATCTCACGTCGCTGTCACAATATAATATAATATAATATAATATAATATAATATAATATAATATAATATAATATAATATAATATAATATAATATAATATAATATAATATAATATAATATAATATAATATGTAATATTATATAATATAATTTAAGTTATTTGAAGGGTTCACAACCATAGTGGGCCAAGCGCCATTTATTGAATACGTAGAAAACAAGGGTTAAAATTAAGTTATTACCATAATTCAATGGAAACATATAACAAGTAAAATAAAATACTGTATACACATTAAATCTAAATGATGTCAATCTTCATTAAACTATGGTTGCATGTACTAAAAATTAGGAAACAGGTTAAAGGAATTATCATTGCACCAATGAGTGTCTCTGGACCAAAATTATCGCATTTTAATTATTTGGATGCAATTTAAATTAAGTAACATATTAAACGATTTATCCTTCTATCAAACACGAATGTTCCCTGGATCAAACGTCCTATTTTAATTATGTAATTACTTTATATTTATTTCTAACGGGTGCAGCGGAGCGCACGGGTACGGCTAGTAATAATAATAATAATAATAATAATAATAGTCAAAAGGAGGATAGCAATGGCAAAAGAAGCTTTTAATGAAAAAGGAGAATCTTCTGCGGACCTCTGGAAAAAGAAATGAGGAAGAGACTACTTAAGTGATTCGTGTGAAGTGTGGCATTATATGGGGCAGAAACATGGACATTACGACGAAATGAAGAGAAACGAATAGACGCATTTGAAATGTGGATTTGGAGAAGAATGGAGCGTGTGAAGTGGACAGACAGAATAACAAATGAAGCTGTATTGGAAAGAGTGGATTAAGAAAGAATGATGCTGAAACTGATCAGAAAGAGAAAAAGGAATTGGTGGGTCACTGGCTGAGAAGAAACTGGCTACTGAAGAATTCACTGGAAGACATGGTGAACAACAGAAGAGTTCGTGGCAGAAGAAGATATCAGATGATAGACAACATTAGGATATGTGGATTATATGAGGAGACAAACATGTGTTAGAGACAGAAAATAGGAAAGACTGGAGAATGCTGGGTTTACAGTAAAAGACCTACTATTGGCCAGAACGCAATGAGTAGTAGTAATAGTTAAATAAAACTTATTATTGTACAACATATAAAATATGGACATTGCGATAGTTGTTTTCTTTACAGTCCGACACGGTTTAATAAATTAGCGTGAGAAATGAAGTTTTACCAAATTAATTATTTTAACTATTTAATAAGTAAAATGTCATACATTGAAGAAAAAGATACGTCTATGAAAATATAAAAAGTTCACGGTAATCATGAATTCAATTTTTGAATTCTCTGTGCTGCAAAAGCATACTGGACTCAACATTTGTAAAACTCTGGCAAGATATTACTAGTACATAGAAATGAGATTTTGTCTATAGAGACATTGGATCGGCATCGATTCACAAGAGTAGAGGTGCGATATAATGATAAAAACAGTTGGGTATTCACGTTTGGATCATAAAAGCAATTAGGACATCTTGAAAGAATTATATATGCAGCCAATTTTGGAATTTATTCAGGACTGAATAAACTGAGTTTTTTCTTAAGTGAAATTTTACAAGAATCTGTAGAAAAATAATAATAATCTTTAATATTTTCCTACAGAAAATATTTTGTTCATTGCAAGCCTACAAGGTTTTGGCTCTGAAGTATATTTTCTGAAAATGGACATGTCAGATTTTGAAAATTTGCTTCTCATATATTGTCTGAGAAGGAACCAAGCCCCTAATGCGGTGACTATTAGGTTAAGTACATTTTCGGCTTTTCCCTTCCAAATTTTCTTAAATTTCTTCAACAGAACTGTGAAAAACGGAATGAGACAAATGGCCGAAGGGCTTGGAGCTAACAGAGATTCTTTCTCATAATCCCAAATTTCCTTCCAAGGACGCGAGATTTCGTACCTTTTCGTTGTTTCTCTTCCCATTTTCCATTATCTCATTCATTCAAGAAATGAACCGTGAACAATAGCAGATGCAAATTTTCTTTGAAATGTATTGTAAAGGAGTGAATACTACAGGACTAATAAAAACGTGAGTTGAATTCGTAGTCCCCAATGTAGTTTCATTATCAGGTCTTTCATGTCCTGTCATATCTCTGGTATATCTAATTCCTACTAACTGGATTGCTTTTTTTACATGCATTAATAAAACTTGAATTAAGTCTGAAAACAGACTAGTATATCCATGAATAACTATAACATGCGAATAATTTACATCCGTGTTATGACGCCATTGTCGTGTGTTAAAATCCTTTATAATTCATGACTTTTTACATCGTCACATTATCAGAGATGGAGACCTACCATCGTGTTGGCTACATGTCACGAAGTCCCACCTTATGCCAGGTCGAAAAATCCCAGAATGAAATTTAGATGAGACCCCCAACAGGGGTATGAAAAATATAATATAAACACAAGTACAGTACATATTAGTTTCGTAATGATCATCGCGCAAAAAAGACTCTTGGATATCTGTATAGCAAGATATCAGATGCAACTGACTGTCTTAAATATTTTCATTCTAATACAATATTGTTTTTAACTTTTCGCTATTGGAATTCCAATTTAAGGAAGGTACGGATTTCCCTTCAATTCGATCACAAATTTAGGATCCAGCTTTTCGATTTATGAATTTATGAAAAGCCTATAATAACGATAGAAAAATATCAATACGAATAAAAATCAGGATCTATAAAATAACAGTAGGCCATCAAGATGTAAAATGAAGGTGTCCATTACTCATCATTATTCAACATATTATACATAGAAGAATGGGAAAGTAAAATCACTTCTGGTATAAAAATAGGTACCGGTATAATACGCTGACCAGATAGTGATCGCAAATCAGAAAATTAGTTCCAGAAGATAGCGTACCAACTACTAACAATGGAACAATACAACTTAAGATTTCTAACATCACAAGAAAAACCATGGCTTTCCAAAGAGCTATGAGATCATAAGAGCTATGAAATAATTACAGATAGTAAAATTCTAGAAAGTCCCGCGCCGTGGTGTCGTGGTCTAAGGCATCTGCCTAGAACTCGCGTTACGGAATGCGCGCTGGTTCGAGTCCTCATGGGGGAAGAAATTTTCTCATAAAATTTCGGCCAGTGTATGGGACCGGTGCCCACCCAGCATCGTGATGCACTTGGGGAGCTACGATAGGTAGCGAAATCCGGTTGCGAATGCCAGCTATAACGGCTGGGGGGATCATCGTGCTAACCACACGATACCTCCATTCTGGTTGGATGATCGTCCACCTCTGTTTTGGCACGTGGGCGTGAGGCCAACAGCCGGCTGGTCGGTCTAGTCCCTTCACGGGCTGTAGCGCCACGGATTATTATTAAAATTCTAGAAAAGGCATATTCATTTAAATATCTACGATGTAATTTTTTGTAATTGTATTCTGTCAGATTGAAATAAAATATAAAAACTATTTTTTATCGTTGAATGGAATCTTTCGATCATACCTCTCAAATAAGACTTTCCTAACGTATTTAATATATTACATTATTTTCTTGTTTAGTTGTAGGGAACTATCTTCCAAAGTTTGTACAAGTAGGGCAAATCCGGTAGTGATGCCGCGCCGGGAGAGTTGCCTCATTTTCGAGTTCTGATTGTTCAGGTCATTTTCGGTAGATGACAGCACATCATGTTGTTCAGTCAGTTAAAGCAAGCATTGCGAGTACATGTGTTGAATATTCGTGGTGTTTTACGTGAGTTGCAACTGATATAATGCGGCAAGTCTCTTAAATGCAGCGTTAAAGTTTTTCTTACCTTTCATATAAAGTAGCTGAAGTAGGTACTTCCTATCGCAGTACCCGTGAAATTACACTACATTAGAGGTTTCTAACATTCTTTCTCTTGACTTCACGTAATGTTGCCACCTTGTTCAAAATTCAATATGACAAGTAGGAAGTGCGGCATCTCTACCTGAAGTGGGCGGAGGTAAACTACACATACTTTTCTCGTATATTTTTTTCCATACCTTTGCTATAGACTTGTAGTATGTAATCTGCACACGCAACAAAACCTAGGTGGTAGGGGTCGTATGTAAATTACACACACAGCATGAGTCGGGTTATTTTTTTAATAAATGGCAGATAAATCGAACGCAATGTCAACCAATGTTACGGGTGACAAGCACATTTGACTTACGCAGCTTGTAATGGAAGGAGAGAGGTATCGTATGAGTTAGACCAGAGGTCTCCAAAACGCGTATAGTCATTCGTGATCCCGATGCTGCCCGCCGAACACAGTGTGCTGTAGAGAAGAGTGATAGACTCGTACCTCAATAGATGGGAGCGGCCAGTGAGGGATTGCGGCAACGATCTCCCTTACGTTTACAAATAATACCATCGAAAGGATAAGAAATATCATATGTTTGTATATTATTTTAACATACTAGGAAGCTTCTACTTTTGATTGGGGAATATTCAATAAGGAGTAATTCATTTCGCATTACATCTAGAAGACATTCTGTATGCACGATTTTGCAAATGCTCATTCTGTAAAAGGCTTCATTAATTTTCCAATATTCCAAGTTAGAACATAGCTAGCAAGAAGTTTTTTTTGTTTAAGATTTGTGTTTGTATTTTCTTGTTTCAAATTTATCAAAATATTTGTATGTGTTTCACCTAAAATGAAACGAAAATTGTAAGTAGGCTATATCTTGCGAAACTGAGTGTAAACGTATCGTAATATACTTATTATTATGTATAACCAACAGTTATACAGACATCCCAAAATAAATTATTTTCACATGTTGAATTTTAACACACTCTTAAGATTTTTCGAACAAATTAAACATTTCATATTATTCCCACTAACACGAAATTATATTTCTCTTCCCTTTCATCCTTGAATGTACTACGTCCATGATTAGAAGACATTGTGAAACGGTCGAACACTTCAACACAATGATAATGGCAGTCCACCACTGCTCTTCGTTTGCGCATAAACATTGAGTACAGTACGCGTGGGGATGGGTGAGGCGGAGCGCGCGCATTACGTACTGGCTTCTGTTCCGTTCAGGGGCTTACTCGCGAGTACGCTTTTGGAGACGTCTCAGACTGACTTGGACGGATAGTTACGCAGCAGTTCAACATAAGGCATTGGCCCTTGAACACAGTTGTTTATAAGTGCTATCCATGCTGCAATAAACGTTGTATGGAGTGAGGCATCATTGGATGCAGATTCCACCTGTCAATTTTGGCTTCGTCAGATTAAAAAATATGCTTTCATATAGAAATATAAACGTGATTATGAAATAGGCAGATGATTAAAATTGTATCCAGTCTACTATTTTTAAACCCACATGAGATTTCCGACTGTTTTGTATCTGATTTAGTGGTCATTAAGCCACAATATGAAAGACTAGATAACTTTTGTGACTATTTAGTAGACAGCTATGTAGACGATGACGTTACCTTAAGGAGGAAAGAAACTATGGAGAGAAATATAAGAAGTTTTAATGAGGGGTATATATCCCCAGTGGAATTCATTAAGCGAGCAAAATACCACATACCAATATAAATTATTGCTAGATACGTTACTATTGTAATAGTGAGTATGTTCAAAGTCAATATATGCCATTGTAGCTCTGTGCGCAATTTACATTCTGTTTTTATTACCTGGGTTGTTTGCGTGTGCAGATTACATATCCAAAATCGGTGTGTGCAAATTACATGTGTGTAAATTACCTTCTTTTAGGTCATATACCTGAAACATGTGTGCAGTTTACCGCCCCCGCCTGAAGTTTGGTAGAGATGCCGCAAAAATTAAGGGGATAGATGCCACAGTATAAAAAAATAAATATATTATATTTTGTTGTTAGCCAATATTCAAATTATAAATAGGTACTTTGAGAACCTTACCTAACTGCAGCCTATTTAATTAGTGAATAGGCATATTTTAAATGAATTAGATGTGTTATATTTTCATTTACATGTGTTTTTATATTTAATTCACAGCGCGGCGTCTCACCCTGAACAGACGCGGCAACTCTACCGGCATAACCGAAAGAGAGGTCTCGAATCCAGCTTTTAAAATTATTCTTATATTCACTAAACTTTAATTTCTACACCTGTTCTGTGTATATATTATGAAAATAGATATACTAAATATATTGCTGCAAAATTTTCAGCCGTTTTGAGCCTTTTGGAAAGACGTTATAGACATAATTTTAAAAAGTGCGGCATCACTACCGGATTTGTACTATTTATGAATCACCCCAAATATATAAAGAAATAACAGGATGTGGATATTAAAATAAGTACATTTAAATCATTCGGTAGAAAACAGTATAATAGGCCTACTTACTTACACACCAATAGGAGAAGGAAAATTTGTGTGAGGATATAAACTTTGAAGATGGAATAGGTCACTAGTCTAATCCTTGTGGTTGAAAAAAAAAGAAGAAGAAGATGATGAAGAAATTGGATTATCGTTGTTTTCGACTAACATCCTTTATGTACAAAGTTTGGTAAAATTTAGTTCACATGTATAAAATTCATTAAGTAAGCACGCGTATTAAAGACTTTCTGAAAGAATTAGCACAATCGGCTGGAATTTATAGAGTTTATTAACGTTTATACAAATCGCGTTTTTAGCCCGAGATAACGATTTTCGCACTTGGAAGTCATACACTAACAAACTTATATTTCTCCGCATGCGACCATGAAACTTTTGATAGATAACTGTGCAGACACTCGAATTAAACGTTTTTTTACTGTGTACTCTTAACCATCTCATACGGTTCCAGTTTTTATATAAAAAAGCAACGACAACAATTCTATAATTGGCACATACTCTACCAATGCGAAAAACTGTGCATCCCTGAAACCTAACACTCTGTATTCAAAGTGGTATTTGCAGTTTATATGCTTCTATTTTGAATTTTTGATATCGATATGCGATTAGGAAGTAGTTGTCACGACAGTTGAGTGTATTTTCATGTCGAATTAGTAATGCAGTATTGAATTTGCCTGCACGTAAAACAGCGCTGCACTGTCGAGACTCAAATTTGCAATGCTGCGGTGGCAATCAATCTGAACTTCTGCATGTATTTTTAAAACAAATCTCACTACAGCGTTAAATTTTAGTTTCAGAAGGCAAATTTCAATTGCAGTGTAAAACACTTCACTAAATCGCAGAAATATAAAATTATATTGGATCTTCCAGGTTACTTCAATACGTGTATCAGGTCGTTCAAAAGCCATGTTAAAATTTAAACGTTATAAATTTTATAATATTTGAGGTGAAGAGAACAAAAAAAGAACACTGTATTTGGCAAACATTGGGCTTTGGTTAAAAAAATTGGGAATACTTCGTCCTTTCTATAGAAATACGAAAATACAGTATATTTTTCAAATGCAACGAAACAACACATTTTTATTCCAAAGAAAGATTTCCTAATGTCTTAAAGAATGTGTGCACCAAATATTATGCATGTTGCATTAACAGTTCCGAAGATATGTAATGTTGTATGGAATAAAGAAAGAATTGAAGGTATGGGAAATTACGAAGTTTATCTTCATTAAAAAGCCCTGTGCAAAAAGAGCCTTAAAAGTTGTGTCACAGCAAGTCACAAGATCATAAATTTGCAATACGTTTTATATAATACATTTTTCACACATTAAAGGATATTTTGAAGTTTCTTTTTAATTTACTTGTTTTCACTATATTTAAACATCCTTTCTCCTTAAGATAAGTAGGAGGAAATGTTAACTTCGGAAAACGTTTTATTTGTCTTTCTTGTGTTAAATTTTACATTACCTCGTTAACATGTTTCAGCCCACTATTGGACATCTTCAGAACTGGTTGTTGCTGGTCTTGCCGCCTTCTGTTTGTTTTTCCTGTGGGGATGTGTTTGTGTAGTGTAATTTGGAGTCATAGAGTGTGTGTTCTGAAATTGAGTTGTTTGTTGAGAATTTCATTTGGATGTGTTTTTGTGTGTCTGTATATTTCGTATTGTTCTAGTGTGTTTAGTTTCTCGCTTTTTGGTTGGATGTGTAGAATTTCCATGTCTGTGTTGATTTCTTTGTAAGAGTGATTAGCATTTTTGATGTGTTTTGCATATGTGGAAGTGTTTTGTAATTTTGTTATGGCTGTGATGTGTTGTTTATAACGTGTTTGGAATGATCTGCCTGTCTGTCCTATGTAGAATATGCTGCAGGTGTTGCATTTGAGTTTGTATACGCCTGTGTTGTTGTATTTGTTTGTGTTGTTTGTGAATTGAGATGTTTTTGTAGAGTATTATTTGTTCTGTATGCGATGTTGTAATTTAATTTCTTGAATGAGGTTGCTATCTTGTGTGTGTTTTTGTTTTCGTATGTTAGTGTGATGTATTTTTTTGTTCTTGTGTTTGTATTGTATTCCTATGTTTTTTGTGATTACGTTTTGTAGAAATGTTAAAATTGACAACACAGATTTGTATGTCGTATTCTCATATCAGTTGCTTCCTTGACATTGTTTGTGGAATTCTTCAATATAACAAGGCACTAAAATTCAGGATAATAATAATAATAATAATAATAATAATCATCATCATAATCATAATATTCTAAAGCTGAGTTACATCATTTAGCTCACATGAATAAATAATGCACGGAGATACATAGTGTCAACGAGAGTTTTGTGTGTGTGTGTGTGTGTGTGTGTGTGTGTATGTGTGTGTGTGTGTCCAACGTAATGATTGGTTTGGACAATCACATCATTAAGTCCTTTGTACACCGAGCAGCAGAATGAAGCCGTCATAACAAAGGGAAATACGGAGTAACAAGTGCGGCTTTGTCTCCAGCCCTTTCTCTGGATTAATTTTAAATCCAGAATATGTAATCAGTTGCTATACCCAATTTTATTGCAGAGTGATGAGCGTATAGCTAATAAATGATGGAGAAATGCATTTTAGTACTCCCAATTACAATCATAATCCGGTCGTAATTGATGCCGGTCTGTTTAATTAAAGTTTTAATTGGCAGACATCTTGTCCATGGACGAATTACCAACGTGTGTGTCGCACACAACACACAACGAGTGTCTGTGAACTTCGCAATTTTAGAATGCTTTCACTTCTATGGTTTAAAATTTATAATAAAATATTAATTATTCATCTCAAAAAATTCGTCGATGAAGTTCGAGATAACGCAAGAATTAAATTTAAGTAGCTAGAAATAAAACATTCTTCATGTACCTATTCTTGGTATTTAATAATTCACAGTGATCTCATATTTAGAATTTATGAAATAAAAAAAATAATAAACTGAGTTCAATTTAAATAAATCAATTTATGAAAAAGTATAGG
The DNA here is from genome assembly GCF_040183065.1 of Periplaneta americana. Lineage (NCBI taxonomy): Eukaryota > Metazoa > Arthropoda > Insecta > Blattodea > Blattidae > Periplaneta > Periplaneta americana. The sequence continues at coordinate 68,014,853 of NC_091132.1, read as the reverse complement.
CCTACTATCAACTAAGAGAGTCAATTAATTAAAGAATAATAAACAAATGGTACTCTAAATCCATAAATAGGTAAACAGGTAAATAAGTAAATAAAACTTCTTGTTCTTTGTAACACGTATTAAGCCTGATGGCATTTTATGGTCTCACTCCATCCTTTCAGCGAACAGACCAAAAATCTTGTTCCTAAAGGGCGGTAATTTAATGCTTGGCGTGGTATCCTTTTTCTAGGCATCCTGAATACATGAGATTTCCATTTCTGTATATAATTATGAATTTTCTCTAAAATTGGATGAGTATTTAATTCTTACAATATAAACAAATTTTTCTTCTTGTCTAATCTAGTATAGCCAGCGGTTCTTCTAAAAAACTTCATTTCATTGGTAGTGATTCGACGTAAGTAAATAAATAAAATAAGTAAATACATCCATGAGTTAATAGATGAATGTATAAAACAAGGCGAATGAATAAACAAGTGAATTAACAAATCTATGAATTAAAATGTAGACAAATGTATGAGTAAATGAATGTAAAATGAAAGAACAAATAAACTAGTATGAATGAATGTATATGTGAAAAGGTATACAATATGATTAACAAACGAATCAATCAAGAAGAAATGAATCAATTAAATAACAAATGAATCATAAAACGAGTACACCACTGGAGAAATTAATCATTTGCTAGACGAATGAATCAATATACAAACGGATGACTTAACGAATAGGTAGATGAAGTAATGGATAAAATAAAAAGATTTACGAACACATTAATCAATGAAAAACGAATGACTAAAAAAGAATGGATGAATCAACAAATATACTAATGAACCAAAAAAGAAACGATTAATCAAGGAAAGAAAGAATTAAGTAAGGAACGAACGAATAAATCAAAACAAATGATTGAATCAGAAAACTAAATAATGAATTAACGACCGAATAAATCGAGGAGCAAATAATCGAATGAACGAAAGAATGAATCTAGAAACGAACAAATTAAACGAAGAAAGAACGACTAAATGAATGAATGTATGAATAGGAAGAAACTAATAAATAAATGAACGACCGAACTGTTAAGTGAACCAGCGAATGAAGTAAGACAGGAGCATAGAAATAAAGGAACGAACGAATGAATCAAGGAACGAAAGAATCAAGGAACGAACGAGTGAATTAAAGAAATAACTAGTGAATCAAGGAAAGAAGTAGTGAATCAAAGAAAGAACTAGTGAATGAAGGGACAAACGAATGATTTAAGGAACAGAGAAAAGATTTAAGAAAGAAATGAGTGATTTAAGGAACAAACGAATGATTCAAGGAACAAAGTAAAGATATTATTCAAGAAACAAAGGAAAGAATGATTCAAGGAATAAAAGGAAGAATGGTTCAAGAAAAAAAGGAAAGAATGATTCAAGGAATAAAAGGAAGAATGATTAAAAAAACAAAGGAAAGAATGATTCAAGGAATAAAAGGAAGAATGATTCAAGAAAAAAAGGAAAGAATGATTCAAGGAATAAAAGGAAGAATGATTCAAGAAACAAAGGAAAGAATAATTCAAGGTACAAAGGAACGAATAATTGAAGAAGCAAATGAATGAATCAACGAACAAACGAATGACTCAGGGAAAAAACGAATGATTCAAAGAACAAAGGAAGGAATGAACGAATGAGTAATGAATGAATGAATGAATGAATTATTAACAGACGAAAAAATGAATCAAGAAACGAACATATAAACCGAGGCCCCTAAAGAATTAGTAACGAACGAATTAACCAAGGAACAGAAGACTGGACAAGGAAAGGACTAATGAATTAGTCAAAGACAAACCAATATATAAATGAACGAATGAATGAGCAGTGATTGAAAGGATCAATAAGTCAACGAATGAACCCATAAATGAAGCAATTAGTTAAAGAGCGAAATAATGCATTAGAAAGTGAAGGAATGTCAGACAGCCAATGAAAGAGAGAATTAACGATCAAGTGATGAACATGAAAACAATGAATGAATGGACGGATGGATGGATGGATGGCTAATAGAATGAATGAAGAAGTGAATGGCATTATTTCTCTTTCTCATTAAATGTAAGCTCATCAAAGATTGTTTTAACTGCGGATTTTATTTTATATTTATTTCCCAATACCTATAATTGACACTAACTAAATATCTCAGTCGTTACTGTAGAAAATTCTGTGATACATACAGACCAACAGGTAAAGGGTGCGTCAGAAAGAACGGATGGATTTCACAGGGCAAGAAAATTGTAAGGATTCATCAAATCAAAAATTTATTGTTATCAACAGATTCACCAATACATGCAGTTTATTTATGGTATACAACACCATCCATATGATGTCCTTGGCTTTCGATACAGGCATCGAGGCGTTTTCTGAAGTTCGCCGTAACTTTCACAGTCATAGTTCGTGGGATTGCCGCAATTTCTTCACGAATCGCCGTCTTCAGTTCATCCAGTGTATGTGGTTACTTAGGCCTTCAAATGGTCCCAAAGAAAGAACTCGCAGGGCGCGAGATCTTACCGTAGCCTCGGACAATCTCAGTGCAATAGCATGTTTGCGGGCTGATGGTTGAGGTGGCCTGACAACCTACTGTCTGTCTCCACATTTGCAGGAGTACACGCGCTCCGTGTTCGTCCTGGTGATTTCTTCTTTAATGTTGAACCTGTGGTACGAAATGAAGCCACCCACCGCAAAATTGTATTCCGAGTTGGAATCCTAGCGTGACGTCCGATGTCGAAATGAGTTCTGAGTGGCGATCACAGACTCTTCATTTTTCAAAAATGTCTCTGCGATGAAAGCACGTTGTACACCAGACCAACACCATGTTCTCAACTGAAACTGCATTCTCTGGCTGACCCAACAGTCGTGGTCCCCCTCACTCTATCCCTCCCCTCGCTGCGTATCGATAGTTTGAAATCCATCCGTTCTTTCTAACGCACCCTGTATAATCTATGTTGTATGATAATAAAAATGAACATAAAATTACTTCTTACTCATTTATTCTAGTAGACCTAGGAGTAGAAGAGTTACCGAACACATAAAGGTGAGGAAAGTTTAATTTCCACTGAGCTGTATAGACGATACATCAAGTAAATCTATTCTGATCAGGCCTCGAGCCGCGTGGGGAGGCCTTGTGCCCCGAGGCTTCTTGAAATCTCGAATTGACGTCGGAAAGAACAAGGAGAAGGCACTCAACCGGGGATAAAAAATACAAATGACGCACACGTTCCAAATTTCCTACGTGACCAAACTTTTCAGAACCCTTTCGCAATGTTAGCAAACCAATCAGAGATGCAGGACGGATGCTACGTCATCGGTCGAGAACGGTTACTAAACTTACTTAAAGAAAGGGGAGAGAGAAAAATTGGCCGCCATCTCTCTTCGGAGTTCTGCACATATTGAAAGAATCCATGCAGAACATAATTCAGGGGCGGCAGAAGCGAAAATCAAGGCAATTCCGTGACCCTGGACTTCAGACGCTCTCCATTACAGACGACACAAATTGTTGTACAGAGATCACTACTTATGTGAGCGGGAAAGGAGTTCATTGTATTTGCAATCAAACCTTGCATCACAAACTAAGTGCTTTATTTACTAGAACAATTTGTGCAAAGTATGTTTTTAATCAATCGCAGTCATTAGCATAATCCTTCCAAGTTTGAGTCCTTTGGCCCATTCGTCCTCATTGAGGGTTGTGGACAAATAGTCGACATTCTTTCATCGTATGCTCAATATGATGCAAGGGTATAGCTTAAGACGACATGAGACAAATATAAAGGAGATAAATTTCAATTCCATGTCAAGAATAAAACTTAGGACCGCTGAAAACATAATTAACTGGAAAAAGTATCATTTCAGCTACAAGGAAACGAACTTTCTGAAATCACACCCAAAACAATGCTACTGAAATACTTTGTTACTGTTACTATTACTGATATTATTATTATTATTATTATTATTATTATTATTATTATTATTATTATTAGTCATTGTGTTCTGTCCAAGGGCAGGTCTTTCACTGCAAACTCAGCATTCTTCAGTCTTTTCTATTTTCTGCCTTCCTCTTTGTCTCCTCATATGATCCAAATATCTTAGGGTGCTATTCATAAACATTTCGCTAGCCCGCGCTACGAGCGTACTAAACTAGCCCCGGCATTCGATTGGTTACTTATACAGGATTCATATCATATTGCTAACACTGGTTTATGAATACGAAAAACGTTAGTTCGCTGATCATCCATCGGAAGCCCGCGCTAAGAATGTCTATGAACACGGCCCTTAATGTCGTCTATCATCTGATATCTTCTTCTGCCCCGAACTCTTCTCCCATTCACCATTCTTTCCAGTCCATCCTTCAGAAGGGAGTTTGTTCACAACCAGTGACCCAACCAATTTATTTTCCTCTTTCTGATCAATTTCAGAATCATTCCTTCTTCATCCACTCTTTCCAACACAGCTTCGTTTCTTATTGTGTCTGTCCACTTCACAAGGTTCATCCTTCTCCATATCAACATTTCAAATGTTTCTAGTCGCTTCTCTTCACTTCGTCGTAATGTCCATGTTTCTGCCCCCATATAATGCTACACTCCACACAAAACACTTCACTAGTTTTCTTTCTCCAGAGGTTCGCAGAAGATGCTCCATTATCTATTAAAAGCTTCCTTTGTCATTGCTATTCTCCTTTTGACTTCTTGGGAGCAGCTCATAGTACACTCCAAGTAGATGAAGCTGTCCACTTGCACTACTGCCTCATTTAGAATTCGCAGGTTTACCTTCTTTACTTTTCTTCCTACGATCATGATCTTCGTCTTGATGGCATTTATCTTTATTCTATACTGCTCACAGCTGTCATTTAATTCCAGTATCATCTCCTCTATTATTATTATTATTATTATTATTATTATTATTATTATTATTATTATTATTATTATTATTATTATTATTATAACTGTAGAGCATTTACACACGCCATGTAAGGTTAGGTTGCTGGCTTTGCAATGTTTACTTAAAAAGTAGTTCTTCCTAAAACGCATAGCTAAAAAATTTGAGATCATGTGATACTATCAAAATATCGTAACGAAGATACACCTTCTCGAGTAAATCTAGCTCACAATGATGGTGAGATCTTAGTGGCAATGATGGTCAGACGATAGTAGCGATGATATTGAGATAATAGTGATGATGGTGCCGGTGATGATCGTAATTATATAGAGATTATGGTAATGATGATGATGAAATAATGGTGGCGATGATGGTAACGATGACGTTGAGAAAATAATGACGATTATGACACCGATAATGTTGAGACAATGCTGGCAATGAAACCTATGATAGTGAAATGATAGTAGCAATGATATTGAGATAATAGTGATGATGGTGCCGGTGATGATCGTAATTATGTAGAGATTATGGTAATGATGATGATGAAATAATGGTGGCGATGATGGTAACGATGACGTTGAGAAAATGATGACGATTATGACACCGATAATGTTGAGACAATGCTGGCAATGAAACCTATGATGGTGAATTGATAGTAGCAATGATATTGAGATAATGGTGATGATGGTGCCGGCGATAATGTTTAGACAACGCTGGCAATGAAACCGTTGAAGTTAAGATGATAGTAGCAATGATATTGACATAATGGTGATGATGGTGCCGGTGATGGTAGTGATGATGTTGAGATGTTGGTAACGATAATGTTGAGACAATGCTAGCAAATGGAACTATGATGGTAAGATAATAGTAGTAATGATAGTGAGATAATGGTGACGATAGTGCCGGTGATGGTAGTGATGATGTTGAGATGTTGGTAACGATAATGTTCAGAAAATGCTGGCATTGAAACCGTTGAAGTTAAGATGATAGTAGCAATGATATTGACATAATGGTGATGATGGTGCCGGTGATGGTAGTGATGATGTTGAGATGTTGGTAACGATAATGTTGAGACAATGCTAGCAAATGGAACCTATGATGGTAAGATGATAGTAGTAATGATACTGAGATAATGGTGACGATAGTGCCGGTGATGGTAGTGATGATGTTGAGATGTTGGTAACGATAATGTTCAGACAATGCTGGCAATGAAACCGTTGAAGTTAAGATGATAGTAGCAATGATATTGACATAATGGTGATGATGGTGCCGGTGATGGTAGTGATGATGTTGAGATGTTGGTAACGATAATGTTCAGACAATGCTAGCAAATGGAACCTATGATGGTAAGGTGATAGTAGCAATGATACTGAGATAATGGTGACGATAGTGCCGGTGATGGTAGTGATGATGTTGAGATGTTGGTAACGATAATGTTCAGACAATGCTGGCAATGGAACCTATGATGGTAAGATGATAGTAGTAATGATATTGAGATAATGATGATGATAGTGCCGGTGATGGTAGTAATGATATTCAGATGATGGTGGTGATTATAGTAGCTATAATGTTGAGATGTTCGTACTATAATGTTCAGACAATGCTGGCAATGAAACTTATGATGGTAAGATGACAGTAGTAATGATATTGAGATAATGGTGACGATGGTGCCGGTGATGGTAGTAATGATGTTGAGATGATGACGATTATAGTAGCAATGATGTTGAGATGTTCGTACGATAATGTTGAGACAATGCTGGCAATGGAACCTATGATGGTAAGATGATATTAACAATGATACTGAAATAATGGTGACGATGGTGCCGGTGATGATGTTGAGATTATGGTGGCAATGGTGCTGAGATGATGTTAACGTTAATATTGAAATAATGGTGGCTATGATGGTAAGATGGTGGTTACGGTGGTGTAAGAGAGAAGATGGTGGCGAAGGAGTCGCTGAAGGAAGCGGTGATGTTGAGGAATGGCCTTGACGTGTCCGATGTAAAGATAATGGATTTGTTGCGTGTTGATATATCGACGAGTAAAATGAAAATTCCCATATGCTCGTTCGCTTACGAAACGTAATTAACTGTATATGAATAATTGTACCTGTATAAATAATTCAGTCTCTTCATACATACTACTCCCATTTATTGAGAAAATGAAATGGGCAGTATCATTAAGTTTTATGGGCAAAAACAAGAAACAGTTGCATGAAAGTATGCCCCGAGGGAACTTCTAAAGTATTGACCTTCGTCACATATTTTAGAACACGATATTTCATTAATCACATTATATTATTCACATTATTCTCGTTTGAAATAGATTGTCAGAGGACACACTTGATCTTCTGACGAAATTATTGATTATTTATGTTTTGAAGTCAAAAAAGTATGCTACGTCGCAATAAATAGCTAAAGAGCATAAGGAATAGTGAAATAATTTCTACGATAATATTATCAAGGAATCTGAAATGTTTAAATATTTGAGACAGCCTATGACGTAGGATAAAACGAGTTTGTTCTTTACAGTTTACCAATTAGTTTATTTTAATGTTCTTCCATGTGAGTAATAAAATATTATTTATATGTCTGCTTTGGGTATTTACGTAGCTTACGGTCATTTCTATATTGTCAATTCGTCTCTTATTGGTTTACATTTAGTTTTATTCATTTTTGTGCATCTCTACGAAATACACGTATATTTTCCATTTCATGATCACTCTTTATGTGTCTGTCCTTTTCTCGTCCAATCTTTTAAACTATACGGCAGGGTTGATGTTACGCTAGATATACAGGAACATCATTTTATATTTACTAACATTTCTAATATTAACCTGGCTATACCTTTGGATTAACAGTTGAGAACCTGAAACACCATTTTACCACCTCCTTTCAAGACTGGAGTTCGATGATACACAAACAAATCACTTTGCTAGGTATGGGAGGGAAGAAAAGTAGTTCATCTATTTACGTAAACAGGAAATATCGCAATTTTGACTTTGATAATTTTCATTAGGTTTTTATTTAAACAAAATACAGTACTGTATTAACAATAAGTATTTTCACGCACGAACTGATGCGGACGTATTCATTATGCAGTGTATATTATACTTCTACAGCACATTAGTGTATTATATTGAGTAATAGATAGACGGATTTAGTGAGTGATATTATACGTACAAATTTTATATTATCATAATTTTATCTAATATCCAATGCACGGGTCTTCTGACCGTACGTGCTTTGTACCCGAAACAAGTCCTCCTTTGTAGGTCCCCCCTCCCACCTATGATTACATCCAACTACTCTCTAAAAGAACACACATATTAAAAATAGAAATGGCACGATAAAACACATTATATAATATATCCTAACCTAAAAGACCTAAAAATGTACAGTTGGGTGGATACTATTATCCCTTCCTCAGTTCGCGTCGCAAACTTCGACAGCTGCATCTCTAATCTTTCTCGCCTTCAAGAGGAACAATCCCGTCTTTTGTTCCTATTCTCTATTCCCCATGAGGTCAAGACATGCAAGCGAACTCCTACTGTGACTTAGCATCGAAGGTGGTAAATATTTTTTTTCCGTACATGTTCCAATTCGACACACAGTAATAAAATATACTTAAAGGAATCCTTTTCTTTGCAAAGCGGACAAAGACGCTCCCCTTCTTCGTTGACAATTTTATTATCCTTCCACGCCCTCAATCTTAGCCACGCTAAACCTGCTCTACTGTCTTGGTTAAAATAATTTATGTAGTCACACCTCCCCCAGTTAAGCATGAGATATGATTGTAAATGTAGTGAGGACTTTTCCGAACATTGGAGCTCAATCTCTTGCCTCTCGATATCAATTAAACGCATCTTAAAGAATGAAGTTAAATTGAAAAATAATCATAATACGGATATTTAAACACATTTTTTAAAATAGTGGCCGTTCATATTGATACTCGCTTCAGTTCTTTTGTGTATATTATCGTACTGTAGACTATTGTACTAATTCCAGTTACATCCTTCGTACTAGTACCTAACTCATGTTGAAATAATTTTGTACCTACTCTATAAAAGAGTACCTTACGTACTGTAAATTCAATCTTCACTTCTGCCCGATCCGAAAAGATAAAATTACTCAGACATATTATCTACTGTCCGTCCAAGTGGTTTTGTCGCAGGGTCGTAGAAGGGGGAGGAATCACGTGACAGTTAATTACTTAACGAGGCCCTTTTATTTAAGTTATTTTAAAAAGTTTCATAATATTACGTAGACGTCCAATTCCTAACAGAAATTAATGTTTTCAGAAAAGAGCTAAGACAGCCCAGCCACTAGCCTTTACAGAGGGGTGAGCAGAAGCGGGTGGGGGAAACCGGAATGCGACGTATGCAAACGAACGACAGTACCTGTGAGAAAATATGATTCAATATTGAAAGCTTTTTCGTCACTGGAAAACGCGAACATATTTCTGGAACGTACTATACTCACTAACTCAGTACTGTTTACTGTGACCATAGGGCGACTTCGATGCAAATGCGGCCTTGGTTGTGTGTGGAGGACGTGTGGAAGTTTACTGGTAGAAGGGGTAAGAGTGAAGTACATTAAACAACTCAGGTACAATAAAAATTGAAGTTAAAATAAATGATGTCCCTGTATAACATTTTACATCGGTTTTATGTTTTACCTTTTCGCTCATTATTCTTCCTATTCTTTTATAATTTCATTAATAGGCACGTCTTTCTGACCTTCAAGAATTGCATTCCAAGTACTGAAAAAAAATACATTTCATGGAATAAATTTAGTTATTAGTATCCTGCAATGTTCGAACATGAGAAAGGCAACCAATATATTACAAAGGTCGTCTTATTCCATACGGAAAACTGATCACAAGATCTGTGCTAAATCCTTAAGCAGTTAAAACATGAAGGGTAAGCGTAAAGTACAACGAATATTTTTATAACAAGGTGGAACAAACACGACGGGCCTCCTCCTGCAGAGCGAACATCGGCGAATATCGAACTTCACCATACTCGACAAACTTGAACCGAACATGGCACCTGTAATACACGACGCTACTATCTAGCTCTATTTTTTGTAAAAGAACGGTTGGCCAAGAAATAAGAAACACGTGTTTCATAAGAAATAAAAACTTTAACAAAATATTACTTACTTCATTAACACTATGAAACCTGTGAAATATTCGAAAACATTCTGTTTATCTTTTTTCTACACAGTCAGTTGTCAAATGGATTGATATATGAGTACTCGAACAACATTATTTGTACACTTATTTCACGATATCAGTCATTTCCACATTTCTATTCTGCAGTAGAGTGATTATTACAGACAATTCAATTGCTTGAGGAGATACTGTAGGCTATCATACCAACATATACATTTAGTAATACTTAAAAAACAACAGAATAAAACAAAATTTTCCGATTTAGTTTTGAAATATTGTGATAATGTTCGGCAATTCGTGACGTTATTACGTAAAGAATTCCAGAGGCGAGGTATTTCTACAGAGTACGAGCACAGTCTACTATATACAGTCACGAAGCTGGAGTTTTGAGGGTGCTAGAAACAATAGACTGTGACGGTACTATTTTGCATTGCCTATAATGAGGCGATATTAGCGATTCTAATGGTGAGCAACTATCTGATGTTTGCATATTTATTACGTATTGAGCTTCGCGACTGTATATACTAGACTGTGGTACGAGGATGAGTATAAACAAGTTTGTTCTGTGATAAGGGATAGAAAGAAGTACTTGATGCCTGTTTCGAAGAATTATAAGAAACTGAAAGCGTGCTAACAGATAATTCGGAGTAGAATTATGCATGATTTTAAATAGAAGAAACAGTAGACGTACTGTTCTTCATTCCTTATGGGTGCCATAAAAATAACTGGAAGAAAGGCGTTACATGTTCTAATACGAGAGTATTGCATGCATATGAATCATATGCAAACATTATGAACACATTTAAATTTTTCATGAAATAAAGTTTAAGTGAAAACAGGCGATGTTTTTCGTTTGATACATTAAAGTAATATGTTGTTATTGAATATAATGTATTGTAAAGAAATACGAACAACTGTGCCTCCTTACTTACTTACAAATGGCTTTTAAGGGACCCGTAAATTCATTGCCACCCTGACATAAGCCTGCCATCGGTCCCTATCCTGAGCAAGGTCAATCCAGTCTTTATCATATCCCACCTCCCTCAAATCTATTTTTGTATTATCCTCTCATCTAAGTCTCGGCCTCCCCATATCCTGCTCATCTCAAACGTCTGGATTTAATGTTCCTAATTATGTCAGGTGAAGAATACAATGCGTGCAGTTCTGCGTTTTGTAACTTTCTCCATTCTACTGTAACTTCATCCCTCTTAGTCCCAAATATTTCCTAAGAACCTTATTCTCAAACACCCTTATTCTCTGTTCCTCTCTCAAAGTGAGAGTGCAAGTTTCGCAACCATACAGAACAACCGATAATATAACTGTTTTATAAATTCTAACTTTCAGATTTTTTGACAGCAGACTAGGTGACAAAAGCTTCTCAACCGAATAATAACAGGCATTTCCCATATTTATTCTGCGTTTAATTTCCTCCCGAATGTCATTTATATTTTGTTACTGTTGCTCCAAGATATTTGAATTTTTCCACCTCTTCGAAGAATTAACTTCATCCGTACTGCTTTTTAGCGGACTATTTCTGCAACTATCTTGAACAATCTTTCAAAAGGAGTATAATAATTGAAGAGTCCACTGCAAGAATGATGGATGTCACTTTCCTGTCGAAAATGAACCCAAGACTGTCAATGCAAGCTTAAGAACTATAGAATGTACATATAGAGTTGTATGGCATTAACACTGATAGTTATTGTCCAGTAATGATCGGAAAATCACAGTTAAGCTTTGAGCGCTAAGCATTTCAAACTTTCAATTGCTTCTCCTGTAAAATGTATTCCAAATGACATCCATCATTCTTGCAGTGGACTCTTCATTTATAAAGCCCTACAAGTGTGGTGTCACTTAATTTGACTATTTTTGCAACCGCCATCAAATCCTATTCCTCATCTAACTTATCTAGGTAGTCTCTTCTTTAAAAATAAATATAGGTAACTGATATAATGCATCATCAAAATCCGTGAGTATTTTTAGGACTGGAACAACAGATTGCCATACAAAAACAGTGGAATCTGAAAACAAATGACGTCAATGCTTTCGATTCTGATACACGATGAGAGCGATGGCTTGTAGGACATGCCTTGAGGGTCAATCCAGTCATGTAGTTCAGCAAACTCAGAATTAACTGAATTGAGTTGGTGCTTTGCATAGTTGCCTAAACAAGCTCAATTTAAACAGCTGTTTACTAAACATTCCCAAACGACAAGATAGCTATATGTAGATTTAATGTAACTTCGGTGTGGGTATTGTCGCGATGTAACTATGCACGGCATGTGGATACGTTTAATGGCTACCACATATTTGTTTTATCGTCCCGTATGAAGCTTGGCAGACATGTTCCAATGCCACCGCATGATGTACACCATGTTTTAAAGAGGCTTAATGGCTGCATTATGATCTGTATAGGCCAGGGGTTGGGGACGGACAAGACTGACTGACTGAACGGTTTATAATTCGTGATGCGGTCCATAAGCAAATTGACAAAAACAAAAGTGACGAGAAAGTCGGTGCTCAATTTGCATAGTCTGAATAGCGAGTGTCCAACAGTATGTTTAGTAACTTGTAAAACCAGAAAAGAAACAGAAAAACTAATTTAAACAAACTGTCGAGAGAATAAGATAAAAATCACAAAATGTAATACGAGGACTATAATTTAATAGAAATCCATCCTATGCAGTTTAAAAACCAACTAATTCATTAAAGGTATATGATAACTTAAGGGGTTAAATACAGCTTACAGCAGTAAAATTTTGGAAATATTAAACATTTCTTTCCTGCATTACTGTATCATTGTACAATAATGAAAATTACTATGTGTAAAACACTGTCCTTCCGCTATATGAAAAAAATATTTTTAGATTTAAAAAAATTATTTACATTTTTTTTTTTCAAAATTCATTTCAGTGTGCAGTGATGAAGCGTTTCCAACGTAACTAAAAAACTATCCAACATTCTGTGATGAAATTTTTTGAGTGTATTGCATGTTATATCTACAATACGATGCAAGATCACTTCTCTGCCTTCGATAGGTTGTCTGATAAAAAATAAATTCGTAAAAAATTGGTTCAATATCAGTATTTTCTTCTAACACAATAGTAATATGCGTTACAAGAGCGGTATGTTGAAGTTTTCATGTTCGAGGAAATGTTTGAAAAAGCGAAACGTAGTTGAGCTTTTTTAATTTCCGAGAATTGAAAGAAAACATACCGCTGTATACTGTACATTATTTTGTGCGAAGATCGTTTATTAGATACCTGAAAGAGGAATTTCTAATTAGTTGCAATGAAATCTTCATCTTGGTTTCTGTTCAATGACGGCAATTTTGGAAAACAAAAATATCTATCTTCAACATTGTTGCTTAAAATGTTTTCTGTGTTTACTTTACTTCAGCAGGCCGTGATATACGTCTGTCTTTTTTTTCCCCCAGTCTATAAATGCGAACTTAAAACAAACGGCTTCCTTAATGTTACATGCATTACGAAATGCAATAACTTTAGTGGAGTTGTAGAGTTTACTTAATTTTTGCAAATATTTAAAAACAATAATTAACAGTGCAATTTAGGTGAAATAGCAGTGGTAAGTTTCCAATTTATAATTATTACTATATTGAACGTCTCTAAAAATAATATGTTAAAAGCCTAAAGCAGTAAAATGAATGTCACTTACGCGGTAAGAAGAGGGAAATTGTTATGTATGTTGGGTTGGGAATACTGAATATATATATATATATATATATATATATATATATATATATATTTATTAAGGAATGTAGTTGAAAGAGCATGCTATTGTAAACATGAGTTTCGGCAATAAAATAAAAGAGAGAGAACATGAAAAAGTTAACAAGTTTATGAGTTATAAGGGAAACGCTTCATCACTGCACAGTGAAATACCACCATTATGAATTTTGAAAAAAAAAATATATATATTTTTTTTTAAATCGTAAAATGAACTACCACCATTATGAATTTTGAAAAAAAAAATATATATATTTTTTAATAGTAAAAATATTTTTCTTTCATAGAGCAGAAGGACAGTGTTTTACACACACCAATTTTCATTATTGTACAAGATACAATAATGGAGGAAAAAATGTTGAATATTTCCAAAAATTTTACTGCTTTAAGCTGTACCTAACCCCTTAAATAGGAGAAAATAGTAAAGAAATGCGAACGAAGAAGGAATGAAACGTAAAAGGATATAAAAAGAATGGGAAATGGTGCAAAAAGAGGCAAGAACTGGAAAAGTGGAAGGAGAAGAGAGAAAAAAGATGGAAGAACAATTTTCTCATGTTTTACTTATCTTGGAACAGTTTAATTACTCCACTCTGTTACATAATATTTCATTGGCTCACAAGCAAACATTCTCATATGGGCAGATAAAAAGTTATTTGTTTTTCTTTCGCCATGTTAATAATGTCAAAACAAGTGCTTGTACAAATTTTGACCACTCGAATGCATTTACGAGGGCCGTAAAAAATAAGTTTCCCTGGGGCAGTTTACGGAAAGAAAGCAATTTCAATGGAAAAATTTATAACTGTTGAGCTATTTTTACAACATATACTCCACTAGAATTGAGGTATCTGTCATACCAAGGGATCGACAGAGAGGTGCAGACGGCTGTCACACACGGTTTCGATCTCAAACAGCAGATTTCTACGACACAGGGCTACGAAAAGTTGATCCCACGGTATGACAAATGTATCAATTTTGGTGGGGAATATGTTTAAAAATAGCTCAACAACTGCAGTATCTGTTCCAATAAATCTTTCTATGAAATTATGTTTTCTTTCTGTAAACGGTCCCAAGGTAATATTTTTACAACCCTCGTAAATTGCTTTCGAGTGGCTGAAATTTATGTAAGCACTTGTTTTGATATTATTGACATAGTGGAAGAAAAAAAATAACTTTTTTTATCTGCCCCCATGAGAATCTTTGCTTGTCAGTTCATTTTTCGAGCAATTACCCCAATACATAAAAAATTAAATCACTTACAATATACTCAAACATGACTGAAAATTACTCTTTTTTGGATTATTTAAAAAAAAATCATATAATGTAAAATGGATGCCTGACTTTATTAATTATACACTGTAGGGTTTAAACAGATATTATGACTTTAATTTAATTTTTCAAAACCTCACATAAAGTGGCTCTTAATGTCTGACATTATTATCGGGTGTCCGTCGGTTACGTTGATCGGAAATAGTCGAAACTGGTAAAACTGTATTTCCGGCGTAGTCAAGGTCAGCACCGTTTCTCTTGCTATGACGTAATACACTGCAGCAGAAGGTACTGAACACAAACAAATCCATGAGGGACTTGAGTGTGCCTACAAAACCAATTATCGTAGATAGCGATATCATAGTTATATATTTGCAAGAATAGTGGATATTCTGCATTTTGCGAGCTCAGGGATATGCTATATGAAATTGCAAAACAGTCTCAGCAATATTACAAAGACACTCTTATAAAATTATATTATCGTTTTCTACCTACCATGTCCTCTGACGTAGAGAGAAGCTTTTCTCAATAGAAGCGTCTCTTAAGTGACCATCACCATAGTAATTTTCGTTTTGAGAACATTCGTATATTATCGTGCATTGCAACGCAAATGTCACATTGTAATCCAGGAAGGACAGTAGTAGATCAGCAGTATTTTGATTTCATTGTAATTTTCTTCCTCTCTTTTTGTTTTCACTAAACTTTAATTTTGGAAATGTCGTCCATAGAAACAAGTTTGGTTTAATACAATAACAAATACGAGTGCTATATATTGTACATGATACTGTATATTATACAGCAGGCCTGCACAAGGTCTGCGATCTCCGAGCCGGCTCACAGCTCATGGAGCGGAATGCAGATATTAGCTGCGCTCTGTATAGGGTGGACTGGAAGAAGGGGTGATCTCGTACAAAATGTACACAAAAGAAAGTACTATTACGAGGTTCATGAAATTAATTCCCGTTCAATCTTTGCAAAACTATCTTGGACTATTATTAATTAATACAGAAATATTTATTTTACAGAAATAATAGAAATTTTATAGCTACTTAAATATACAATATCATTTTGTTATATTTTTATTTGTTAGTAGTCCTACATGAAAACGAGGTTTTATGCTGTTGGAAGCTGAAAGGAACAGAGCCTACTGATCATAATGAAACATCAGTTACAGATGTTCGATGCCTGCCTTCATTAATGTTGATTATAGAAAACAGTTGCTCACAAATATAAATGTTGAGCCAAACATAGCAATCATTTTCACAGCCAGCCTGTGTAGTTGTGGATATTATTGCTAAGGTTTAGTCTTGTAAAAATCAACCAGGCTAGTAGTATTATTCAAACGATCTTTAGCCCTTAGGCCACATTGAAGATCAATAAGTCCGAGTTGTAAATCGTTAAATGTTATGTTTTATTTAACGACGCTCGCAACTGCCGAGGATATATGAGCACACTTAAATGCAATCGACCTGGCCCGGAATTCAACCCGCAACCTCGGGCATAGAAGACCAACGCTATACCAACTGCACCAACCAGGCCCACCTGTAACTTATATATCATTGTTTCAACTGGTGTTGAAGGAATTTATTATGATAACTTTAAACTTATTTCCAATTAAGACAAGATTTTTAGTAAGTTATTTTCGACGCTTTATCAACAGCTTATGTTATTTAGCGTCTGAATGAGAAGAAGGTGATAATGCCTGTGAAATGAGTGCGGGGTCCAACACCGAAAGTTACTTAGCGTTTGCTCATACTGGGTTGAGTGAAAACCCCGGAAAAACCTCAACCAGGTAACTTGCCCCGACCGGGAATAGAACTGGGCCACCAGGTTTCGCGGCTAGACGCGCTAACCGTTACTCCACAGGTGTGGACCTTAAGATAAGATCTTGGATCCTAGAATTAAATTCATTTTGAATTTCAATTAATACTTGCACATAATCGTTTAACATGGTTTCATCACGAGCAGTTTCTATCGTTCGAAAATAAGCCATATTACCTTCCCGAAACTGACTTACGAAAAGTGTAAGTTTACGACTGAAATCCCGTAATTTATTCAACATATCAACAGTGAGCTGGCCTTTTCCCTGAAGAGAGGTATTTAAATTGTTGAAGATTAATATCTTTAGTATCTTTATGTCTGGACTCGTAATGACGCATTATGTTATGTTTCTTTCTACCTTTCAAAATGTTGTGGGAGAAAGCACTGAGGATTTACTCTAGGAACTATGAAAAAAATAAGCATTTTCCCATGCAACATCGAAAGAATTTGCCTGATCACCACTTTTCCGTCTTTTAGATTCCTCCATACTGTACTGTAGCAGTAGGTAAGCAACGTGAAACAGTTACTGAGAATAAGCACTGCACTCCACTAGATAACTGAGTGGTCGTTTCCTTCTCCACTACCTATAGCAAGTCTATGTCACTCTGACGGCTCTTCCTCTCCGATTCGGCGAGCGGTAAACACAGCTCTCCCGCTCCGAATGAGCGCGCGCGCTCGTTGAGCGCTGTTTGTGCAGGTATGTTATACAGGGTGATTCACGAGGATTTACCGTCCTTTACGGAGCTTATTTCTGAACACATTTTGAGCAAAAAAAGTCATATAAACATAGTTTCTATTCTCAATATTTTCAGAGTTACACTAACTTAAAGTTCTTTGTAAAATACTTTTTCTTTAGCTTGAAGGTAAAAGAATGAACCATTCAGAACTATCATCTCTTTAAATGGCAAGTATTATGAAGCTAAAAATGTGTCGTGAACTCCTTAGTTGCTTCGTGCAGACATCTTTTTCTATTTTTAACTAGAAAATTACATTTTTCTTACACACTTATCACTACAATTATTATCACACCACTTCCACCGACTTAATTATTTGTAGTTCAATTTTGCATCCTAATTTACAGTCTTGGAGAGTTTACAACACATTTTAAAAATGTTGCCGTCCGCTTGAGTACACTTGGCCGCACGATTGTGAACGGCACTCGTCGCGCTGCTTAACTGCACACGGCTATCTTTGATTTCCGTAGCGCTCGCGCTGGCTGCTGACTGCACGCTGACCAAGATCACGTGTTCACAGCAATGCGTTCCAATAACGAAACGTAACTCTGTAAATATTGAGAATAGGACTCATGTTTATATGACTTTTTTGCTTAGAATGTCTTCAGAAATAAGCTGCGTAAAGGACGGTAAATCTCGTGAATCACTCTGTATGTATTTTATTACAAAAATTAATATTGAAAGTACCTTCTACTCCAGTATTAAAAGTAAAATTAATTTCAGTACGATGTATTCTTTCCTCCCCTACCCACCCCTCAGACTGTAGCGCAGCAAGCGTTCCACCCCCCGCTTCTCTACAGGTGTGGTAGACCACATTGCCCTAGACAGACAGCGTATTCCGAATCCCACCGGTCCGGTGGCATCAATGACGTCATGTTGCAGCGAAATAAGGAACAAAACTGCTGGAAGGATCGATGGCTGTCATGGCGACTGTACAAGTTGTTGTCTGCGCTACGCTAGCAAAATTTTGAGAAATTTTCGTACTCCCATCTCGTTCAAAGAAAAGATAGCATAAACAACTTATTTCTTGAACCGGTAGTAATAACGGGTCCGTTGACATGTTCGCTCATAAGCCATTAACATATTGTTTTTACGTTGTGCTCATTACAAACAATACAGCAGAACTAAAGCAGAATACACCGCCATGACACAACAGTGCACGATGTTATTCGTCTGCTAATTCCCGCCCTATACAAGAACCAATCAGATTCACTGATGGCGGCTGATGGAGACTGCCACTACCTCTGCAAGTTGATGGCACCGGTGCGACACCGGTGGAGCATCAATGACGTCATCGGTGGAATTCGGAACACCGTGATCCCATCGGATTGCTCACCGGTGAGATTCGGAATACGCTCAGAGGGATCGGGTCATAAGTTGCGTACAATTCATGGTCCTGAACTCCAATCTCTGAAGTTCTATATCAGCATTGAAGACCCATACTACCCCAAACACTAACTCTGCGGTGGCTGTGTGGTCAGACCTTCGGCGTGTCACGCAGGCGGCCGGGTTCGAGTCCCGGTCAGGTCTGGGATTTTTTTTATTGAGAAATCCATTATGACACTACTTCTGACGGACAAGGTCGCAGTTGGGATTTTTCTCGGGGTCTCCCGTTTCTCCCCATATTAGGCATCTACATCATTCCGTCACCATTTCTTCATTTCGTCATTATTCCATAGCATTCTCCGATCGTTGGCTAGCCTAGGAACGAGGGGGGTTGCCTGCTCGAGAACTGCTTACACAGCGAATCTTAATGTAGTCAGTCGGTGTGGGTTTGGGAATGCGCCTAGCTTGAGGGTTATTGCAATAAATCGTAACAGGTCGCAGTGTTCCACTGCCGTAAACTCCATTCCATTCCATTTACCCCAAAGACTTCATCTTAACATAATTTCAACTATTATAGATAATAAATGAAATGAGAGGAGATGGAGTGTATTGGGGAATGAAAGAGGGATTCTTGAGACAATAGAATTGTCGACCCATCACTCATTTTCATAAGAGACGAGACATAATTTAATTTAAGCAATAAGTGTACAGTTGAGAAACTGTTACTGGTTGAGAAACAGAGAATTTAATCTAGAAACGCATATGGCATTCATTGACTTTAAAAAGGCTTTTGATAAAGTTAATCGGAATAAATTACTTCAGATTTTGGCAGATGATCAAGTGCCTCAACAGATTATACAAAATATTTACAATATATATATAAAACAACCATCATAGCAATTCGAAGCAACAATAAACTTTCACAGTGGCGACCCATTTATAGTGAAGTACGACAAGGCTGTGGCCTTTCACCACTTCTGTTTATTATATATAAGATATTATTATAAGATTGGCGACAGACACGCCATGGATTTATTCCAATTAATCGAAATTTGCAGCTTGATGCTTTACTTTTCGCTGATGATTTAGTTCTCATGGCATCAACTGAAGATGATTTACAATATTCAGTACACAATTTAAATATGGTCAGTGAAAAATATAAAATGGAAATTAATATTGAAAAATCGGAAATCATGTCATTTTGTAGGAAATTCCCTTTACCAAGTAAAATCTGTTTGAATAATAAAATAATAGAAAGAGTAAATACCTTCACTTACCTTGGCTATACACTATCACCTTATGATGAAGTAGATATTGCTGAAAAATATGTAAATATAATAAAGCAATGGGGATCATTAATAAAATCATGAAACCTTCACTAGTACAAAGACACACAAGAATAGGCTTGTAAAAAACCTTAGCACAGCCAGTATTAAGCTATGGTAGTGAAGCGTGGACTGTGAAGAATAAAGATGTCAGTAGAATAACAGCAAGTGAGATGAGAAGAGCAACAGCTGAATATACTCGCTGGGATCATAAAAAATGAGGACATAATGCAAGAACTTCAAATAGAACCCATTATACAGTTCATCAGCAAATATCAACTTCAGTGGAAGGGTCATCTCGAACGAATGAATCTATGCAGAATTCCAAAAGCACTGTTTCATTACTATCCATATGGCAAAAGATCTCTAGGCCGTCCAAAGAAGAGATGGACTGAAAATTCTAGTTTGAGACCCGTAACAGGCCACTTGGCCTAATACTTGTTAGGAAGATGATGATGATGATGATGATGATGATGATGATGATAATGATGATGTGTACAGTAGTGATAAAAAAACTGGATCGACCCTTGTAGCTGATTTCAGAGCCTTGTTCATTCCAGAGCACGATAGACTGGTAACGAAGATTTTCGTGGTTCGAATCCTGGCTGGGAAGGAAAGCTTTTTGTTCCTTATTCAAATTTATTCCCAATAATATTTCGATTGCAGCGATATTTTACTACTTAATTAACTTATTATTCCCATAACATGAATTTTACCAGCAATCGAAAAGTATTGGGAATAAATCTGAATAAGGAACAAAATAAAGTTTCCTTCCCAGGCAGGATTCGAACCACGAAAGTTTTAGTTACCAGTCTATCGTGCTCTGGAGTGAACAAGGCTCTGAAATCAGCTACAAGGGTCGGTCCGGTTTTTTTTGCCACTACTGTACATTCTCAAAATTCAAGATTCTGGGCAACTGACAACCCCATAGTTTATATGACATTCCATTACATGTGATGTGTGTAACTTTGATCGTGTAATGTTTGTGTTCATATCGTCACTACCCAAAAATTTTGGAAGGCCCACGAAAGAAGAAAAACAATACAAATATATCTTCAGACGGTACAACTATTAACATTGAAATGAAGTTTTCCTGTATATTCCATAAAAGAATACAGTAATGTTACTTTCACTCCAAGAGTGGCATTGTAGCTGGAAAACAACAGTTTCACACCTCGTCTGCCCGAATCTTAAACTGGCAGTCACTCGACTAAATTTCTACTAGGAGACGACGGGAGAGCTTTGCCACCTTATATATTTCTCCCTCTCGCAATTTAATGCGTTTAGGTCGAGAAAACGCTCGGATCTAAAGTTTGGTTAAGTAACAGAAGAAAAAAAGTTTCGCAATTTCAAACCTTAAAAAAATCTCAGTTCCTTGACAGTCGTATTTTTTTTTATTCTCAGCGCCACCTCCATTCTTGACTCCGAACTGGTCTTTCTTGTGTACTACATTTGAATTTTAAAGTGTAAAGAAGCCCAGTTGAGAGAAAAAGGGGGGGAAGAAACCCAGAAACCGCAAGCTTTATGACACTTAGTTTCACCAACTTTCCTCTTAAACGTTCTTCATGTTGGTGAGCACTTCAAAGTTATGGACCACGAAGTTAGAGGAGCCTGCGCCTTGGCAATAAATGCTTCAAGTGTCATGGCATGCTGTTCAGCATTTATACTGGACTCAAAGAAGGCTGTCAACTCATTTGCCATCATGTTCCAACTTGATACTTCATCATACTTCATGTTTAGGGACCTTGAAAATTCGCGGCTGGCAGAAATCGATATATACGCAGAGTGAAAGGCAGAGACGGGCATATCGACAGACAGGCAGGCAAAGAGAGAGACGAAAAGAAGAAAGAAAGAATTGTTTAGTGAAACAAACAGGTAATAATAATAAAATAATAATAATAATAATAATAATAATAATAATAATAATAATAATGCTTTACTTTTTTTTTTCTTACAGAGTTAAGGCAGTGAGGTCTTCTCTTCCACTCAACCAGAGGATAAAAAGGAAATATGCTAATACAATGTTAGTAGAACAGAAAGTTAAAAAAAACTAGATACAATTGTGAGTTTTAATAATAATAATAATAATAATAATAATAATAATAATAAAAATAATAATAATAATAATAATAATGGCTTTATTTAACCTGGCAGAGTTAAGGCCGTAAGGCCTTCTCTTACACTCAACCAGGATTAAAACTTGCTTATACAATTGAACATAAAACTGGATCGGAATTAAGTAATTACATACTGATACAATTTAGGTACATAATGAGATTAAAAGAGGTAGTTAAATAAAATTTACCTCATAAAATATATATAAACATAGTGGAATACATATTAATGTTATTAGAATCAAATACGAATCAGATAAAAACAGAAGCCGATAATTCAATAAAAAAATGTACACAGTAAAAATAAAAATAAACACATTAGTATACATATTAATATTAGATTACAATTAAGTAGGATTTACATAATTAAACCAGAAACCGACAATTGAATAAAATGTGCACAAAAATAGATTAATAAATAAAAAACAACAACACAGTGGGATACATATTGGCGTTAAGTGATAAATAAACACGATTTAGATAACAAAAATAAGAAAAAAAATAAATACAGTGGAGCATATTCCATTAAATATTTGCAACGCGTTAGGTCTGGCAACTCATCATAAGATATTTTTCTAATTTACATTTAAAGGAAATTAAAGTTCGGCAGCCCTTGACTTCAGGCGGCAGACAATTCCAGTGACGAGAAGTAGCAACAGTGAAAGATGAAGAATAAAGAGATGATGTGTGCAGTGGTATTTCTAGCGTGTTATGATACTGTGACCGAGTATTTACGTTATGATACCGAGAAAGACTGTGGAATCGGACAGATAAGTAAGAGGGAGTAGAGGTGTGCAAAATTCGGTATAAGAGAGAAAGGGAATGTAACTTTCTCCTCTCATTTAACCTGAGCCACAATAATTTATCGAAAGAAGACGAAATGTGATCGTAGTAGCGGACATTACAAACGAAATGAACACACGCATTATGAACACGTTGTGTTAAAAAAAAATATCCAATATTTTAGGAGGTGCTAGTATGTAACAAAAAAAAAAAGCCTAATATACACGGGCCCTACAACACATACTTTCCGAGATCTGAACACTTGTTCATAGGAGGTGCTCAATGTGACGTTGATTCGTGGCAATGCATTCCTCTGCCTTTCGGCGTAAGGAATCATGCACTCTTTGAAATTGACCTGGTTGTTCTTGATAACCAAACGTTTAGGGGATTTAGATTTGAGGAACGAGCAGGCCAAGGTGTGGGGCCTCTCCAATCAATCCAGTGGTCCTGAAATATCAACGTCATTGCGGAAAAAATGTGTTGGCGTGCCATCATGCATGAACCACATCTGCAGTCTTTGCTGACATAGCACATACTCCAGTAAGGTAGGCAATGCAAGAAAGTCCTGATAACGAGCCCCAGTTAATCTCTGTGGTAGCACTTATGGCTCTTAATCTGTCACCAAGAACGCCTGTCCATACGTTGATTAACAATCGGTGCTGATGCCTTGTTTCTTCAAGTGCATGGGAATTTTCATCAGCCCACATATGCTGATTACGAAAATTCACAACACCATCTCTGCTGAACCCTGCTCATATCCGCAACCCTAAGTCATATATGTAACAGATAACTCAACGCTATGTTGAAATCGGCAGCACTTGAAAGAGAACCACCAGGATCGCCACCAGTCCGCCGTAAACGAACACGAGATGGCAGTACAGTCGCTAATGCAATTCTAATGGGAATTATGACGTGACTCCTTATGTAACAACTAGATGGCAGCTTAGTAAACCTGACAAAAGTTGTTAACCGCAAAGCCTATCAGGTCGACTTATCTGGGTATATATGATCCAGGCCGCAACCAAACTTTTCTTTTCAGTATTCCTTGCAACGTATCAGTATTCCATGCCAGGGGTGTCAACTACGGTATGATTATCTGGTAGCCTGCTGTACTGTAAGGTAGAAAAATGTATTGGCATAAATGGGCGTCACATTGAGCACCTCCTATGAACAAGTATTCAGATCTCAGAAGGTATGTGTTGTAAGATCCACGTTTATTAGACATTTTTTCTTGTTTTGATGCATACCATCACCTCCTAAAATATTTGATACTTTTTTTAACACCCTGTATGCATATCCTGGGACACTATGCGTTCTGAAATAAAATGTTTCACTTTGGACTTGAAAGCGTTTAAGGTCGGGCAGCTCAAAACATATGTAGGTAATGAATTCCAAGAAGGGATAATATCTATTGTAAAAGACGAAGAATATGCGGAATTTCTGTGGAAAGGGACTGACAGTGTCGTATTGTGACCAGGTATACATATTATGATATGTGGATAGATTATGATGTGTGCAAAATTTGATAGAGAAGAGAAAGGCGATGCAAACGGCTGTCTATCAGCCAACCGGAGCCGAGATAATTCATTGAAAGACGGTGAGATATGATCATAGAGACGGATATTACATATAAACCGAAAAAAAACGGGCATTATGGACACGCTGTAATTTTTTAAGTCAGATCATGGCTGGATCAATTAATAGAACGTCGCAGTAGTCGAACTGTGGCATGATAAGTGTCTGGACTAAGATTTATTTTAATTTAAAAGAAAGAAATTTTTTTATCGTCGAAGTGAGCGCAGTATAGAAATTCCATGTTGAAGATATACCGATAAGCTGTCACAATTTGACTATAATTATGTGTGTGTATTCCGCCTTTGCTTATCATACAATATGAATGAATTAATTAGTCATATTTTCTCATTAACGTTTTCGGTACGTAAATTGTACCATCTTCAGATGTTTATATATGATGCTAATTGTTAACCAAGCCTATGGGTGCATGTATCTGGACTTAAATGATCAGTGTTTTTGTGCATGCTGTGCGATGTCGGTGAAGTGTTGTCATGATTACATCAATGATTACCTTAACTCTTATATACTATTTGCTGGTACAACACTTTATCAAACTTAAATTAGAATGTTTCAGTCATTATTTAAAAACACTATTTAAAAACACTGTTTAAAACTATTTAAAAGCACATAGTTTTTACATCACTTTAACTATGTGAAGTATGTGATCACTTATTGTGTGGTGTTTGCCGGTGTGAAGTTAAATGAGGCACTTGTTGTGATCTTGTTATTTAGCGTTGAGCTGGACGCAATATCGTAACATGGCTATGTTTTCTAAAAGTGATGTTGAGACACTTCTATTAAGTTGATGGCATTACTGTGATTTGTGTCCATAGATGTAATATTATAACAGAATGACGGTTGTCAGGTCCATCGATTTAGTATCGCCTGGTGTGTCTGTAACAATATGATTAAGTATTAATTTATGAATTTGAACATACCTCTGACTTCGTTTATAATAGAAACAGATCTAAATTCGCACAACACCTCATAGATGAAAACCATGAACTCGCAAATATTAATGACACTCTGAAAATACTAAAAATCACAAACGACTCCACAATAGAAACGGCGGAACAATTTCATATTATAAAAGAACACAACTCAGGAAAACCCCTACTAAATGAACAAATAGCCAACATAAATAACCCACTCTTCAATTTATTCAAACTATTCCCGCCCAAACAATCACGCACACAGATTTCACCGACACCCCCTCTACTTCCGGAAACAGACAACATAACTAAAAAAATACTGTGAGCAAGTCCATCGCTCTAGTATCAGCCTAGCATCAAGCACGAGCAGATCAATACACGTTAAAACTGTAAGTTACTTTTCTTACATAATAGGCATTACCCAAGCAGTTAACCATACCAATACCAGTAAAAGGAATTTCCAATTTTAATTACAAACATTCCCAATTTCAAATTCATAAATTAATACTTAATCATATTGTTACAGACACGCCAGGCGATACTAAATCCATGGACCTGACAACCGTCATTCTGTTATAATATTACATCTATGGACACAAATCACAGTAATGCCATCAACTTAATAGAAGTGTCTCAACATCACTTTTAGAAAACATAGCCATATTACGATATTGCGTCCAGCTCAACGCTAAATAACAAGATCACAACAAGTGCCTCATTTAACTTCACACCGGCAAACACCACACAATAAGTGATCACATACTTCACATAGTTAAAGTGATGTAAAAACTATGTGCTTTTAAATAGTTTTAAACAGTGTTTTTAAACAGTTTTTAAATAGTGTTTTTAAATAATGACTGAAACATTCTAATTTAAGTTTGATAAAGTGTTGTACCAGCAAATAGTATATAAGAGTTAAGGTAATCATTTATGTAATCATGACAACACTTCACCGACATCGCACAGCATGCACAAAAACACAGATCATTTAAGTCCAGATACATGCACCCATAGGCTTGGTTAACAATTAGCATCATATATAAACATCTGAAGATGGTAAAATTTACGTACCGAAAACGTTAATGAGAAAATATGACTAATTAATTCATTCATATTGTATGATAAGCAAAGGCGGAATACACACACATAATTATAGGCAGTATAGAAAATACTTTTTTTTACATAGATACATGTTTAGTCTGTGTGGCCCAGTTTAACTGTTCATCGATATGAATACCCAGATTTTTCACAGTTGCACTGAACGGGATTTCAGTGTTATTTACAACTACGGGAGGAAGAACAGATCTGTTAAATGTCGATAGAAGTCTCTGATTTCCTAGTAAGATAGCCTGTGATTTTCCAGGGTTCTGAATCGATTGAAACTTCTGTGACCAGGAGGTTAGCCATTTTGATTCTGAATTTAATTTACTTATACTGTACTGTCATTCACCGAATCAGGACTGGCGTGGATATACAGTTGAAGATCGTCCGCATAAAGATGGTAACGACAGTGTCGCATTGCCTCAGGTAGATAAGTATAATAGATACGGTAGGTGAAAAAGACAAAAATATTGACAGGCTAGATTTGACTAGACAAGATAGGCTAGGGAACGTCTGTGGCTCAAATGCTAGCGCGCTAGTCTTCCCCCTAGACGGCCCGAGTTCGATTCCGGGTCAGATCATGATGGAAGTCATGGTGGACAAAGCAGAGGGCTTTTCTCTGGGTACTTCCATTTTTCTCTACCATTCCACCAACACACTCCACTTCATCTAAACTCTCCTATTTCATTATCATCCCCGTTTCTTTCCCCCATTTCGAACTTTCGAATGACGCAGAGTCGGCTGCGAGCCGCCACCTGACTTGGATATCGTGGTAAGTGGTCTTTAGTTGCTGGTGGTAGTGTTGTGTACCTTGGACTCTCCCTTGGCCTTATGGTACCTCGTGGGACCCGGATTGAGGAACCATAGTGATGACTCCATGTAAAAGTATAGATATTCTGCAGGTTGTAGAGGAGTTAGGAAGTCCTTAGAAGGTCTTAGGACATGTACATCATTCCATCCCGGGTAGCACAATGGGCACATCCGAACAGCCTACGTGAGATAGCAATTTCAGCCCGTGTCCTTCCCTTTGAGGAGGACTAGTATGAGGTAGACTAGACTATATTATGACTGCAATGAACTAGGATAGACTACGACTAGAGTTGACTAGGACAGACTAGACTGAACTGGGACAGACTAGGATAGACTAATCGGACGGGCAGAAAGACAGAGATAGAATCAGAAAAACAGACAGCGACAGAAAGACACAAATGCAGGCAGGCAGGAAGCGTAAGACAAACAGAGGGAGGGAAAGACAGAGAGAGTAATACAGACAGAGATTGAAAGAAAGAGAGGGGGACAGACAGAGAAAGAAACGCAGACAGAGAGAGAAAGACAGACAGAGACCGAAAGAAAGAGAAGGGAGCAGACAGAGAGAGAATGAAAGACAGACACAGAAGATAAAAAAACAGAAACAGGCAGAGAGAGAAAACAGACAGAGAAAGAAAGAGAGAGAAAGAGAGTTAAAAACAGACAGGCAGAGAGAGGAAGACAGACAGAAACCAGAAGAAAGAGAGGGAGGGAAAGACAGAGAGAGAGAGGCAGATAGAGAGAGAGAAAGAAAGAGGCAAATAGAAAAACAGGGACAGGCAGAGAGAGAAAGACAGAGAGATAAGGGCAGGAAAACAGAGACAGATAGAAAGACAGTCAGACAAAAAGATTTATAGGACAGACAGAGAAAGACAGAGAGAAAAAGGTATACAGAAGGAGAGAGAAAGACAAGAAGAAGGAAAAATCAGAAAGCAAGACAGAAGGACAAGCAGGACAAGAGACAAACAGATAGACAAAGAGAGAAAGACATACAGGACAGGACAGGACAGGACAGGAAGAGTAGGTAGATAGGCAGATTAATAGAGTGAAGAATTAGTCATCCAAGTTTCAAACTAATTATAGTCAATTATAAATTATACACAGAAGTTTACACTTTCTTCTTTCAGGAGTTTAAAGCAGCACTGCATTGAATTGAACTGTCAGCATTCTATTTACATTTAATATAGAAATTTATTTCCATACGTGTTATATTCCGTAGTAATATTACATTTTCAACAGGAATATTTACTCCAAACTTTCGGTTAATGGATTGTTGTTAAAAGCCTGCGAATCCATACTGACGCTACTTGACTAGTTGCGTGTGGAGTGGGACATATCTGGATAACTCCATTTCACGATAAACTACGTTTCCATGGGAACTTGTAAACACATTGTCACGAAACAACACTCCAGTCGAACCAGGATTATTGACCAGTCAGTAGCAAAATGTCGAGTGTATACTCCGCACTGAGGTCACTGTATGTGGTATCGAAGCTATTGGGACTCGCCCCGGCATCATGGTACAACCGCCATTCCATCTGCACCTCGATCTTCTTACAGATATGGACCATTATTCTAATTTTATTTCTGCT
This sequence comes from Periplaneta americana, assembly GCF_040183065.1. NCBI lineage: Eukaryota > Metazoa > Arthropoda > Insecta > Blattodea > Blattidae > Periplaneta > Periplaneta americana. Next base: position 67,985,664 of record NC_091132.1, on the reverse strand, counting down.
CTTAGTCCTCCTCTTCTTTTTGGTGGCTGAATTCTCGGAATTTGGACCAAAATTGAATACAAGGGACAAGATACAACTTTCCATATATATTACTCCGTTGGCGCTGTCTTGTGCTGTCATTCTTATCAGCGTATCGACCTTCACAAGATTTAAAACGTCTCAAGTTCTGTCTAAAATATCTGAAGTGGACAAGATTTTTTCACAGAAAGGAAAAGAACTATACAGAAGCACCGGAATATTCATTAACCTTCAATTGTTAGTAGCAGTGGGATTTCGACTATGTCTTTGGGTGTTTGCCGGATTTGTCGATTGTTCGATGCAGTGCTTCTTCTTCAGTCCCGATGTTTTACCGGCAGTTCTCAACACCGTAATAATAATTCAGTTTCTGAACTTAGCTCTGATCATGAGGAAAAAATATAAAATTCTCAACGAATTCTTGGCTTTTCCAGCTTTGGAAGGTGACAAGACGGGAGTGAAGGTGATTTCAAGAAGCTCCCCATCGTGCTTCGAGCTTTCTGAATTGGGAGAACTCTATGCTAAAATGTACGACATCATAACGTTGATCTCCTCTGCTTACGGTGTGCCTTTACTTGTGATTACGTTATGGTTACTGAGTAATATTATAGCTTCTGCTACTTATGCAGTGCACAATAATGACGCAACGGAACTTTTGGTTAACGTTTTGGACGTCATGACGTGCCTGATGCTTCTGCTAGCTGTCACTGTGCCTTCTCATCTCGCTATTTGGGAACACAGGGAGGCCTCAGTTCTCATACAGAAGGCACTTTTACATAAAAATGGTCCTGACAGAGTACAACTTGAACGCCTCTTATCTCAACTGGGTACAATGAAGATCTGCTTCTCAGTTTGTGGTTTCTTTTCTATGGATTTGCCTCTGGTGTGTGGCGTCATGGGATTGGCATGCACTTATGTGGCTGTCATTGCCCAGGTCAAATAAGACACTTGTATAATGTATTTGAATCTATAGTGCTACCAAACAGTAACGAAAATGTCAAGAATATCAGCATGTTCGGTCTCATATGAACTGTGCCTTAATTTATAGTGTTAAAAAGATACAATTTATACTAATCTTTGTGTACATATGTGACTTTGGACTTTCACGAAAGATTTCTTCAGAATCAGACTTTTGGATATTGCACTACTGTTCTTTAATTTAACACCTCCATGTTAGAAATTTCAATATATAGATCTACCGTAATTTAACATCAACTTTCATAGAAAATATGACGGATCACTGCGCACAGAATTTACCAGAAACCCACACATATAGGCCTACTTGAATGCCTCATCATTAGGGATGGAAGTTCGGACACCGAACGTATGAAGTTAACTACGCCGCATATTATACAAGTCGTGTTTACATCAAATCAGAGTGGTACAGGATCTTGTACACAGCACTGCTATGCTTGAATCAAAACATTTGTCGGTATGGTCAGATAACTAAAACAAATAGAGGATAACACACATTTAGGAAAGTGACTTGCCTCATTCTTTTCTTTGTAGAAAATGGTGATACATTTTAAATAGAAGTGAATGGTGTACTTTAAGTGTTACTAATTTTATTGTAATATACAACTGTGTACATTCGTATATTGTCAGATATAAATCTGTTACGATCATCACTCAAATAAGTAAATGTTGTTTCGAAATTACACGATGTTATTAGTGCGACATTTTGAAATAGTTCATATTTATTATAATGTTGTGTATTATCTTGTACCTGTTCACTGTTTAATTCATATTGCATTTCGCAGAGTTTGGAATATACAGGATTTTATTTTTTTCAAAAACATTCTTCGGTATTAGTTTAAGAGTATATGTATGTCAACGACCACAAATATTGTCAGAAAATGCAGGCTCTAAATTTTTAAAATTTTATAAGAAAACGAACTCACAATTGGACAAAAATTACAAGGTACTACAACAAGACTTATTAGAACTTAAATATCTGATAAAATTATAAAAAGGATACTTATAATTTTTTTTTCAAACCAGTTTTATCAAAGTATGAAAAAACAAAAAAAAAAAAAAAAATTCTGCAGCTACGTAACCATAACATTGTTATGGTCTCTCTGAAATCTTTAACGTGTTTCCTGCATATAATAAACACTTATTTCTGAAAAGTAGACTACTCTCAGACATGTAGAGTTGTTTATTTTAATACGATTAATTTTTTTATTTGCCGTATATAAAAGATATTAAAATTTAATCTTTTGTGACCTAATTTTTCTATTTATAAAGAAATGGGCAGTATTGTAGTCTACGTTTTGCATAAATGCCTGTTAAATCAGTGTACAAAATTTCATAATTCTATCTCCAATGGTTGTAGAGTTATGAAATTAATATGTGTGAAAATTTTCAAATTTTGGAAAATTTAATTTAAAGTAAAAAGTGAATTCTAAAAAATATTATTAGTAGCCATTTTATCGTTTATCACATATTTAAGTTCTAATAAGTCTTGTTGTGGTACCTTGTAATTTTTGTCCAACTGTGAGTTCATTTCCTTATATAATTTTAGAAATTTAGAGCCTGCACTTTCTGATAATATCTCTAGTCGTTCACGTACATATACCCTTAACCCTTTTATTGTTATCTACAGCTGATCATATAGAATTTATTTAACACGGGGATAAGTACTGAGTATACATGGTTGTTGGAGACGGCAATTTCCTATATGTATATTTTTCAAAGAAGTGTTTAAAAATGTGGATTCTTCACTTTATGAAACGAAATATTCGCATATATCATCATCATACACAATAAAAAATGGACTGATCCGAAAAAAAAAATCACTAAACAATTTGAGGTATTCCTTGTGTCTTTGTAGTCACTATGATTTTCTAAATCACGACGCCTATTAATCTGTATGTCTAAGTTACACACTTTACGGCTAAGATTGGGAGCATGGAAGAGTAATAAAATTGTCAACGAAGGAGAGTGCCTTTGTCCACTATGCGGAGAAAAGTGGCTCCTGGAGACATATTTTATTGCAGTGTGTGGAATTGGAACATATCCGGAGAAAATATCTACCACCCTCGATGCTAAGTCAGAATAGGGGTTCACTTGCATGTCTTGACCTCATGGGGAATAGAGAATGCGAACAAAAGACTGGATTTTTCCTCTTGAAGGTGAGATAGATTAGAACTTCAGCTGTTGAAGTTTGTGATGCGAACTGACGAAGGGATAATGGTAACTATTCAATTATACACTTTTATGCCTGTTTTAGGTTAGGATATATTATATAACGTGTTTTGTTTGTGCCATTTGTGTGTTCTTTTGGAGAGTGGTTAGATCTAATCATACGTGAGGGGGTGAAACCTACAAAGTGGGACTTGTTTTAGGTACAAAGCACGTACGGTCAGAAGACCCTTGCATTGGATTTAAGATAAGATTATGATAATATAGTACATCTGTATGTATAATATTGCTCAATAAATCCATCCATCCACCCATCCATCCATCCATCCATCCATCCATCCATCCATCCATCCATCCATCCATCCACCCACCCACCCATCCATCCATCATAATATATTTTCCTCCTTGACTGAAAAAGTCATCTCTCAAGTCTTGTACGAGCACAGTCAAAGTAACAGATTTTATTGGCGGCATTTAATACATCTTCACAGTACCTTCACTAGATCAGAATTGAAATCCTTACGTAATGGTTATGTTTCAAACAAAAAAACAGGCAAGCTGTGTCGAAATAACCTATTAGAATGCAGTAAACAATACAAAATCGCACCCATTTAACTTCGAATGAACAGAGCTCTTTCCAAGCGATATCTTTCACTTTGCGTATGAACCTGAAGGTACAGTTTCCCTGAAAAAGGATGAGACGATTGAATATTCCTAAGTCTCAGATGTGAGACACTGCTCATGATCAAAACCAGAGCACTGATACACAAGATAACGAATATTGAGTTACTTAAATTCAGACTATTTGGTTTGTTACTAGCATCGTTCCGAAATTCACTTCAAAAACTGCAAAAAATATGATAATATTACGTAAATGAAAAATAAATATATACATAAATCGTGTAGTTAAATCGACAATGGACCTTCATGACTAGATCGACACTCCACACAGAAAGGAAAGCTTTCATGTCGTTTCAATAGCTCAGACGGTAAGACTTCTGCGTGTTGTGTAGAAGAGTGCGAGTTCGATTCTTAGTCTATACAACGATTTTTTTTTGTCTAAATAACGTTGAAATAGAGTTTTACAAAGTCCTGAGATTAAGTGTTAATGATCGCAAACAATACAAAATTACAAGTTATAATATTATAAACGTTAATCTAATGAATGCATTTATACACACACATATACAATGTAAATGCATATATATTAAAAACTAACAATTAAAATGAAATTATAAAAATATATATAATAATAGACAAACTTTTACAAAGGTTTAGAGTCCTTAGGCTATGTAATTTGTTGAGTAATTATTACAATATTTTATTAATAGCTTTCCCATATGTGTAAGAAATGCACTCGCACAAAACAATTTTTGTTAAAAGTATGGCTTTAGATTATTTCATTCTCACACCTTCAGTTAATTTTAACTATTTTATCTACGTGTTTGCAATAGTGTTTAATTTAGTATGCATTCAATTTTATTCATGTTATGATTGAATGGAAAAGCACTGTTGCAGTTATTGACTAATTACATATATTAATACTAATTATTAAATGCATCTGTTAAGTAACCAATTGCAGTATCTTTTGCAAAATCTTAAATGTTTAAGTTGTCAATAATATTTCTGTACTATATACTATAATACGTTAAAAGAATTTGCAATAGATTTGGGATCCTCTACTTTATAATCATTGGTTTTAGTGAAAAAATATTTTCTTTCTTAGGATATCTACAAGTTTAAATTTAATAATATTCCGAATAGATTTAATTGCATTATATGAATTTTGTACTTTTCTATTCACATATATTCTATTTCCCTCTTTCATAATTTTTGATAAATTACACTGTACTCCTTGCAGTATTTAAGAACATGAGGATCATTACATTGCAACTCATTACATATAGATTCTTCTTTTTAATACATGAGATTTTGAAGTCCCTGCGTTATCTACTTTTGAATTTTTTCACAACATTGAGTGGAGAAAATCCACTGAAGTGATTATGAAATTAAGTGAAAAATGCAATACATTAACTCTTAATATCAGTAGTACCAGTATCATATACGTTTTTCCAAGATTCATTTTGTAGACATAAATGTAAATAATCATTAGATACAACATTTGCGATCCTTTCTTAGTTTTTAAATTAATATTTTGAAATTGTTCAGTGACATTGGAAACACTTAGGATTTGTTTATCATGTTCAGGCAAGCCATTGATTATAGGTTTTGTCGAATAGGAATTCAGTCTAATTCTGTGTACAAAACATTTATCAATGGCTGTGCTACTTCAGCCTGGATTTAATTTGATTAGTTTCGCAACAGTTGGACTTCCTGTTATATCCTGTTATTTAGATATTTAATTTAGGGTTGATTTATTAACTCTTACTATGCAAGATGCCTCTTATTTCAATAATTCTATATCACGTTAAATAGTCATTGTCTACACTAAAGTATTATCGTCATCCCTCATTTCTCATCGTAATGACGAACCGACGTGACATGAGACAGCGAGTTATAGCTCTAGTTGAGGCTGGATATGGGGCTAGATCTGCTGGCCGTTTGGTCGGTGTTCCTGGAAGTACAGCCGCGAGGTGTGTTATCGTTACCAAAATTTAGGGGAGGTCGAAAATCGCCTTATTCCTGGGCGTCCGCGGATTTCTTCATTGGAAGAGGATGCTCTCTTATTCGACAGAGTTCGACAGGACCCCTTTCTGACTGCTAACGAAATAAGAGCAGTATCTAACTTTCCCGGCTCTTCACAGACTGTGATCAGCAGGTTGAGGAACCACGGTATTAGGAGCCGGAGGGCTGCGCAAATGGAAATATTGGGGGAAGCACAAGCTGTCGACCGTCTTGCCTTCGCTACCAATCGAGTGGATTTCGATTGGAGAATTGTATTTTTCTCCGACGAAACAACCTTCTCGAGTGATTACGAAGGTCCTGTCCGTGTCTATCGTGAGGATGGTCTCCGACATGACCAGCGCTATGTGCACCGACGTGAAAGATCGGGGCGCTTTAGCATATCGTGTTGGGGGTGGATGTCTTACGATGGACCTGGCGTTATAGAAGCATCTATGGCCGGTTTAATGCGGGAACTTACGAGCACATTCTGGAAAATATATTCCTTCCCTCCGCCCGAGAACGTTTTCCCGAAGGAACATTGCTCTTCCAACAGGATAACCATCCCGTGCACTATGCTGCAAGCATTCAAAGATGGTTTCAAAGGAGACCCGAGATCGAAATCATTAATTGGCCTCCGAAGTCACCTGATTTGAATGTCATCGAAAATTTATGGGTGGAATTGAAAAAGAGAAGGATAGTCCCTATGCCCACCGACGCCCTCGAAATCGAGACGAATTGTGGGATCAAGTTGTTGACACCTGGGAAGATCTCGCCGGGGATCAGAACTTATTTCACAATCTCGTGACATCCATGCCGGATCGACTTAGATCTGTAATAGAAGCTGATGGCATGTGGACAAGATTTTAAGTTAGCAGGTCTCTTTTTGTTTCTTATGATTTTTGTTTGGGGAAGAATACTTTTAACTTCCAAGTAAGTTTTTTTTTTTTTGACGAGGTTCAGCCAACTTGTAAAACCCAGAAATTGGGCATAAATTATTCATATTTTTCGACAAATTAGACAGTCGAGGAACTCTGAACAAATTAATTACACCTCAATAAAAAAAAGTTTTACCCGGGATCGAACATGAGACGTTTCGGTTATACAACGGAACCAACACGCTACTATATGAGCTACCGAGACAAGACAGTGACAGCAGCAGTCCTGAATGTAGATCCCTTAGCAGGCATTTGCCATTCGGTACAGTGAAGCAATGATATTTTGTGACTCGAGCTATGTTGTGAAATCCTGGCCTTAAATGGCAGTCTTCTTCGTGATCCTTATTCTGGTCCTTGTCCTTGTTGTGGTCCTTGTAACAATTCTTGTACTATTTCTCATGTTATGTATCGTTACGTCGATATCGAGTGAACCGCGCTGTAGAACTTTAACTTCCGACGACCAAGAATCGTCTCATTCTTTTTAAGGGTAACTGTACATCAGTCACTAACGTCATCCTATAGCCAGTGTTCCTTAAACTTGTAGCCGCCTCTAGGCAATGTTTTGGTGTCAAAACTTCGTTCCCTACTTATCATATCGCCATTGCCATCGTTCTAAAAATCACCAATCACGTGGATGTTAATTTCCAGCATACAGTGGAATATACTTTCATTGTATTTCTGGGCAACGAGGTAATTATGGAAGTAAAAAAAATAAACAATGAGTTTCATTATTGTATAAACAAAATTATTCCAAGCGGACACTACAGTAATTATAAAACATAACGGTGAATGTTACGTATGTCCCGACCACTACAGGAATTTGATAAAATACCTTCAAAATGCCTTGGATTGAAAGTATTGAGTAGTAGATAATTGATGTGATCACTGGGAGAGCTGTAAGCCCGCCCAGCTCGACCTATATACGTACTTTACTTATATACGAAAATCGTCTTGCGTGAACGAAGAGTACCGCCATATTTCTTTAATGTAAGTGTGGGTTTCAGTGTTGCCAACATAGTAATAATACTACGCACCTAATCAACCCTTACCTAACCTTTCTCATAATACCACACACCTAATCAAACGCAACCTAACCTGTCACATAATACACACCCAATCAAACCTAACTTAACCTATCACATAATATTACACACCTGTAGTAACATTCCTCACACTTAGTATAATTTTGTTTTTATATATTGCCGGCTCTGCCAATCGTGTCTATTTCCATCTAGTGGAAGTGGATCGTACTAATACTACTAATTCGAAGAAGAAGCAATGGCGACTTTCATTATAATTACATTTTACATGTTTCGTGATGTACTAAATGTGTTAATGTAGTAATAATTCTCTATATATGGTACAGTAAGATTTTAAATGTGTTGTGGTTGTGATAAAAGTATTTAAAATTGGTTGATAGCGCCACATTGGCAGTGACAAAAGTGTGCAATATTCGTTCTGTGGCCGGTGGATGCTCTACATTGACCAACATAACTACTCGTAGTATGGTTCACAATATTTCGATTATGTAAAAGATGATTCATAGTATAAACAATTCTGAGGGGACACTAATATGAGATTAGTGTATTATGGTTCCTAACATATAATCACATATAATTTTATTGCCACCAGTCAGCTACACACAAGAACGAGAATCTAATTTCTTTACACCTCCCTTGAATGCAACAAGAATTAGGTCTTAAGAGCGGATGTTTTCTTTTGAAAAAGTGTATAACTAATGGAAAAACAAGGTAGTGAGCCTTATAACATATTGGGCCTTATTACCCCCGGATACTTTACATACAGATTCTATCATCAGGGCAGATTGGTAAGACCAGGGAGGTCGTCTACTCTGTTGGACTCGTTACACCAAGGTAATATGGACGAATCAGTCGACCGGGTAATATAACCGTGCACCAAGATTGTGCCGATGAAGACGGTTGGTGAGAAATAAGATGGACAATAAAGGAAAGAGACAGACATATTTTGTGCCTGCATATTACCACAGTCTAGTATATACAGTCACGAAGCTTGGGTTGTGAGGGTGCTAGAAACAATAGACTGTGCCGGTACTATTTCGCATTGTCTGTAATGAGGCGATATTAGCGATCCTAGTGGTTAGCAACTATCTAAGGATGCATATTTACTACGTATTGAGCTTCGTTGCTGTATATACTAGACTGTGATACTACCCTAGATGATCTCAGGGTGGATTTATCCCAGAAACTGCAATGTGTTCATAATGGGTGTGTTCGTTTCATTTGTAATGTCCGCTACTACGATCACATTTCGCCTTTTTTCGATAAATTATTGTGGCTCAGGTTAAATGAGAGGAGAAAGTTACATTCCCTTTCTCTCTTATACCGAATTTTGCACACCTCTATTCCCTCTTACTTATCTGTCCGATTCCACAGTCTTTCTCGGTATAATAACTTAAATACTCGGTCACAATATCATAACAAGCTAGAAATACCACTGCACACATCATCTCTTTATTCTTCATCTTTGACTGCTGCTACTTCTCGTCACTGGAATTCTCTGCTGCCTGAAGTCAAGGGCTGCCGAACTTTAATTTCCTTTAAATGTAAATTAGAAAAATATCTTATGATGAGTTGCCAGACCTAACGCGTTGCAAATATTTAATGGAATGTGTTCCACTGTATTTATTTTTATTTTTTTTGTTTCTTATTTTTATTATCTAAATCGTGGTTACTTATCACTTAACGCCAATATGTATCCCACTGTGTTGTTGTTTTTTTATTTACTAATCTATTTTTGTGTACATTTTATTCAATTGTCAGTTTCTGGTTTAATTATGTAAGTCCTACTTAATTGTACTCTAATACTAATATGTACACTAATGTGTTTATTTTTATTTTTACTGTGTACATTTTTTAAATTGAATTATCGGCTTTGTTTTTATGTGATTAGTATTTGATTCTAACAAAATTAATATGTATTTCACTATGTTTATTTTTATTTTATGAGGTAAATTTTATGTAACAACCTCTTTTGATCTCATTATGCACCTAAATTGTATCAGTATGTAATTACTTAATTCCGATCCAGTTTTATGTTCAACTGTGTAAGCAAGTTTTAATCCTGGTTGAGTGTAAGAGAAGGCCTTATGGTCTTAACTCTGCCAGGTTAAATAAAGCCATTATTATTATTATTATTATTATTATTATTATTATTATTATATATCAGATGGCTCATCCCTATGTTAAAATCGGTAGTACTTTGAGAACAACCGCCAGGATCGCCACCCGTCCGCCGTAAACAAACACAGTTGCTAATGCAATTCAAATGGGAGTTATAACGTAACTCCTTATGCAACAACTAGATGGCAACATAGTAAACCTCACAAAAGTTGTTACCGTCAAAGCCTATAAGGCCGAGCAATCTGGGTATTATGTTGTAGGATATTACTAAAATATAACTGTTTAAAAATCTTAAAGACATCGCTAGTGAGTGATAAACACGTGGTGTATAAGGACTCAAGTAAAAGTTACGAATTTATTGAGACTTCCTCGATGCTGTAATGACAAAACATTTCGCTAAAGGAGAAGAAATGAACGTTATGTCTTTGACAGGCTGTAAAGAAATTGCAAATGAGTTCTAGCAATAACGTAGTACAACCGCAAAGATAAATTGTGGCATATATACATATACTTTATGTTCTTACCTAAGAGGAATTAGAATATAGCTGTGATGAAACAGTATGTTTATTGCTTCATTAGCTCTCAAAGGTATTGTAAGTAATAATGCATAGTTGCAAGAACCTCCATTAATGTTAATGGTTCGCCAGAGAGTACTCACAATTATTATGACCTTGTTCCTGTAGGAGTTACTGTTCCATTAGTAACCTATAAAATAATCAGCTACCAATTAAAAAAAATACGAGGTGAAGGTTGTATTAATTGAATTCTAAGGTTAGATAGGAAAAAATTGATATTTGAAAGTAATCGAAACAAATTACATTATTCCGTGTCACACATAACATATATAGAATTTATGTATGTCGGAATGAGATACATTATCTATTTATACGATTATTTATTAAAACAGACGGTTAGCTACTGCCAGACGGTGCAGACCTATAGTGGCCATAATGATAGCAACATGCTTCACAACAATCGTCCATTTTTCTGGGCTAAACTGTAGGAATACCCAGTCTAATCTGATAGAAACGTATGACAATATTGATCAGCAACACTGGCTCCTTCGATATACAGAGTCAAATAACTAATGAAACTGTAATGTAGAAGAATCTTTAGGCTGAACACATACTATCGTAACAATAACATGTGATGGATGATAAAAGAGAAAGTTTTACTTACGAAAAATGTTGTGTTTTGCCGTATCACAACACTGCCTTTATGTTCCGTGTAAACGACAAAGTAAGAAAGTACATTAAAAGTAGGAAGAGTAAATTTCGTTGCATTCTTTCTTTCCTCCCGGTTCCTTCTCATTATTTTTTTTCAATAATTCATTAATTTTAAGTGCGAGATAAGCATCGTATCTTAGGGAGAAGCACCTAAAACTTCGGAAATAGTCATTTCCATCACTAGGAAATTCAAGAAACAGGAACCCTATTTTCAGTTTCAAAGAGCTATGGTATTGTCCAGGACTGGACCAAACAGGACCAACGAGTTCGGGAGAATGGTTCCTTGTAACGGTTACAATATATAAGTTTTTTTTCGGACGATGAACCTGACACCTTCCTCTTTTCTTGCCTTTCCAGGCGATAAACCTGATACCCTCCTCTTTTCCTTGCCTTTCCAGGCGATGAACCTGACACCTTCCTCTTTTCCTTGCATTTCCACGCGACGAACCTGACACCTTCCTCTTTTCCTTGCCTTTCCAGGAAATGAACCTGACACCTTCCTCTTTTCCTTGCCTTTCCAGACGATGAACCTGACACCTTCCTCTTTTCCTTGCTTTTCCAGGCGACGAACCTGACACCTTCCTCTTTTCTTGCCTTTCCAGGCGATAAACCTGATACCCTCCTCTTTTCCTTGCCTTTCCAGGCGACGAACCTGACACCTTCCTCTTTTCCTTGCCTTTCCAGGAAATGAACCTGACACCTTCCTCTTTTCCTTGCTTTTCCAGGCGATGAACCTGACACCTTCCTCTTTTCCTTGCTTTTCCAGGCGATGAACCTGACACCTTCCTCTTTTCTTGCCTTTCCAGGCGATAAACCTGATACCCTCCTCTTTTCCTTGCCTTTCCAGGCGACGAACCTGACACCTTCCTCTTTTCCTTGCCTTTCCAGGAAATGAACCTGACACCTTCCTCTTTTCCTTGCCTTTCCAGACGATGAACCTGACACCTTCCTCTTTTCCTTGCTTTTCCAGGCGATGAACCTGACACCTTCCTCTTTTCTTGCCTTTCCAGGCGATAAACCTGATACCCTCCTCTTTTCCTTGCCTTTCCAGGCGATGAACCTGACACCTTCCTCTTTTCCTTGCATTTCCACGCGACGAACCTGACACCTTCCTCTTTTCCTTGCCTTTCCAGGCGATAAACCTGACACCTTCCTCTTTTCCTTGCTTTTCCAGGCGACGAACCTGACACCTTCCTCTTTTCTTGCCTTTCCAGGCGATAAACCTGATACCCTCCTCTTTTCCTTGCCTTTCCAGGCGATAAACCTGATACCCTCCTCTTTTCCTTGCCTTTCCAGGCGACGAACCTGACACCTTCCTCTTTTCCTTGCCTTTCCAGGAAATGAACCTGACACCTTCCTCTTTTCCTTGCCTTTCCAGACGATGAACCTGACACCTTCCTCTTTTCCTTGCTTTTCCAGGCGATGAACCTGACACCTTCCTCTTTTCTTGCCTTTCCAGGCGATAAACCTGATACCCTCCTCTTTTCCTTGCCTTTCCAGGCGACGAACCTGACACCTTCCTCTTTTCCTTGCCTTTCCAGGAAATGAACCTGACACCTTCCTCTTTTCCTTGCCTTTCCAGACGATGAACCTGACACCTTCCTCTTTTCCTTGCTTTTCCAGGCGATGAACCTGACACCTTCCTCTTTTCTTGCCTTTCCAGGCGATAAACCTGATACCCTCCTCTTTTCCTTGCCTTTCCAGGCGATGAACCTGACACCTTCCTCTTTTCCTTGCATTTCCACGCGACGAACCTGACACCTTCCTCTTTTCCTTGCCTTTCCAGGCGATAAACCTGACACCTTCCTCTTTTCCTTGCTTTTCCAGGCGACGAACCTGACACCTTCCTCTTTTCTTGCCTTTCCAGGCGATAAACCTGATACCCTCCTCTTTTCCTTGCCTTTCCAGGCGATGAACCTGACACCTTCCTCTTTTCCTTGTATTTCCACGCGACGAACCTGACACCTTCCTCTTTTCCTTGCCTTTCCAGGAAATGAACCTGACACCTTCCTCTTTTCCTTGCTTTTCCAGACGATGAACCTGACACCTTCCTCTTTTCCTTGCTTTTCCAGGCGATGAACCTGACACCTTCCTCTTTTCTTGCCTTTCCAGGCGATAAACCTGATACCCTCCTCTTTTCCTTGCCTTTCCAGGCGATGAACCTGACACCTTCCTCTTTTCCTTGCATTTCCACGCGACGAACCTGACACCTTCCTCTTTTCCTTGCCTTTCCAGGCGATAAACCTGACACCTTCCTCTTTTCCTTGCTTTTCCAGGCGATGAACCTGACACCTTCCTCTTTTCTTGCCTTTCCAGGCGATAAACCTGATACCCTCCTCTTTTCCTTGCCTTTCCAGGCGATGAACCTGACACCTTCCTCTTTTCCTTGCATTTCCACGCGACGAACCTGACACCTTCCTCTTTTCCTTGCCTTTCCAGGCGATAAACCTGACACCTTCCTCTTTTCCTTGCTTTTCCAGGCGACGAACCTGACACCTTCCTCTTTTCCTTGCCTTTCCAGACGATGAACCTGACACCTTCCTCTTTTCTTGCCTTTCCAGGCGATAAACCTGATACCCTCCTCTTTTCCTTGCCTTTCCAGGCGATGAACCTGACACCTTCCTCTTTTCCTTGTATTTCCACGCGACGAACCTGACACCTTCCTCTTTTCCTTGCCTTTCCAGGAAATGAACCTGACACCTTCCTCTTTTCCTTGCCTTTCCAGACGATGAACCTGACACCTTCCTCTTTTCCTTGCTTTTCCAGGCGACGAACCTGACACCTTCCTCTTTTCATTGCCTTTCCAAGAGATGAACATGACTCGTTCCTCTTTTCCTTGCCTTTTCATAAGAACTGAATTCTAGGATGTATGCATTGGTTTCGTGGTCTCTGCTCTTTTATATCATGTCAATACTACAGTCAATGGTTTTAATGTGTGTATACATTAGCACTAGAGTCTCTACATGTGCTATTTATTTATCAAATAGCATCTATGTCTATTACGGGGTACTTTCACATTACTATATTCAAGTTATACCGTAGCTCTTAATTACATTTTTTAATTACATTTTTATTTCCTTTCATATTCTACTTTATATCACCTCTGTTACTATTACTAAATTAATCAATTAGCTCTACCCTACAATCTTAATTCCAATTTTTTTAGTTGGTTATTTAACGACGCTGAATCAACTACTAGATTATTAGCGTCAATGAGATTGATGATAGCGAGATGGTATTTTACGAGATGAGGCCGAGGATTCGCCATAGATTACCTGGCATTCACCTTACGGTTGGGGAAAATCTCGGAAAAAGCCCAACCAGGTAACGAGCCCAAGCGGGGATCGAACCCGCGCCCGGGCGCAACTTCAGACCGACAGGCAAGCGCCTTAACCGACTGAACCATGCCGGTGAGTATTCCACTTTTGTTCTCAGTTACCAATCATATGTTTTCCCTCATCACCTATTCAGCCTCCTTTAATACCCCTTTCTATATTCTCATCCAAATCAACTCGCCACACTTCGCTATCCATTCCAATTCAATCTACATTATGAAAAGAGATTCTAATCGTTTATTTACCACATGACACTTCAATCGCATTAAGTCTCTTATTGCAATTCAGTTGATTCTAATTCTCTTATTTGATATTTGAACTCTCATTTTCCCATTTTTTACTACTACATTTACACTATTCCCCTTCACTCTTTATCAAGTTCCTAATCACGTCTTATATACATATACTAGGATCTATACTTAAAATATTTATGATAGTGGCAGTGTATTATTTCAACCAGATATTCAATAAATTATCGTTTTAATAATTTACTTCAATTAGGAACGTATTTCAATAACCTCATGGTGTTGCTTTCGTGAAGTGTTTCAAGAAATACATTAAAATAATTTTCATAAAAATAAAATATAAATTAAATTATTATTGTATTTTAACCAATAATATTACCTTTTATAAAACCTGTTATATGAAACAACGAGTGAAATCTAGCAGGAAAACAATTCCACAGTAAGAAATTTACAGTTCTGATTGGGGTTCAAGTTTGCAAGAACATATATAGGCCTAAGTAATACATAATTTTGTGATTACGGGCAAGAATTTGATTGAAAACATTCCCAAAAGAAATCATTGTCTAATGTCACAAGTATTCTGTTCGGAAAGTACATCAATATTAGTTTGTAACTTGTAAGATACTGGGATTTTACAAGTAGATAAATTTTAATAGATGAAAACTTAGGTACATTTTATCTGCAATTATTATTTGCTAGACGTAGTGGTAGACAATGGTACAAAATATAAAATTAATAAAGAAGCATGATTCTAAAGAACACATTTTTTTTTTAAATGCGGTACGAAACTTCAGAATTTCAGTATAGTGAAAGATTTAGGTTAAGTCACATTCTATTATATCCCAGAGACAGAAACGTAGACCTCAAAACGAAAAGTCAGTTCCTAATGCTTCATACTTCTGATTTATATATATTTTTAATAAATACCACTAATAAATTCTCTAAATTATTAATCTTTTTAATAAACCTATGAATTTGTTGCGAAAAAATGTAGTTTTATTGCATTGTTAGTTATTTTGTATTATATAGCTCTACAAAAAAGTAACAGATTCCAATAAAATAGAATAAAACATCTTTGATAGTGGAGTTTAAAATTTATATAGCCTTATTTATATTAATTTGCTAATATCTTTGGAGTAATATATTCCTTTCTGGATTAGAAATATTAAATACCATATTTTACAGAACTTAAACCTATAACTTGTAAGTTAATAATCCACATTTTTGATAAGTTTTTAATTTATGTCGCGTATCGTAACGTACAGCATTATCGACATTTCTTATAGCTCATCTTTTTTTTAGTTCAAGTATGTTTTATTATTATTTTCTGGAAGAAAATGAATGTTTCCGTCTGAACGTAAATTAAGTTCCTTCTATTGACACAGCTGTATAACCATCATTAGCTTCGTGTAACATCTCACGCACGATCACTTCTTATCGTGACAAGTAACGTTGCTATAGTAACTTGTAAACATTTAATAACATCATATTCCATTACGCAAATTACTGCCTTTCAGTTGCAACATGACTGGCATAGAGTCTACACTGAGACCGTTGTACTTCGTGACAAAATGTTTGGGTCTCGCTCCCACTTCGTGGTATAGCAGTCACTTCATTTTATGTGCTATATTTTGGCAATTGTGGACTGTTCTAATAATACTAGTAATTGTGATATTTTTTCTTCTTCTTATGGCATTTGAAATTCACATGTTTACTACTACCCACACTGCGAGAGAAAAGATTCAGCATTCCATTTACGTCGTGCCTCCCATATTGTCATCCTTTGTTATTTTAATGCACTTTTCGACCACTGCAAGATCAAATATATCTCGAATTCTCTGCAAAATATCAGAAGTTGATGAGATCTTTAAACAGAAAGAAAAGGAACTCTATAATCACACCAGGCTCTACATCATCCTTCAGCTGATCTCGATCATCGCTGTGCGATTAGGTCTCTGGGTTTTCGACAGTTATGTTCTCTGCAAGAGGAAATGCTTCATGTTTACGCCTATAATTGTTCCCTCTCTCCTCAATACAATGATAATTGTGCAGTTTCTTAACTTTACTTTGATAATAAAGAAGAAATATAAAGTGGTTAACGAGTACTTATCCTCATTGTCAACTCCACGTGGTAAGCCTGTAGCTGAATTCTTATCAAGAGCCTTACCATCGTTCATCGAGCTCTCAGATCTAGGAGAACTGTACATCAAGATGTATGATGTGGTAATGTTGATCTGCTCCACATACGGAATTCCTTTGTTGGCGATAATGTTGTGGTTAGTTACGAGTCTTGTGGCTGCGGTCACGTTCATACTTCAAACGAGTGCTGAAGAATTTAAGTTAAATGACATTTTGAACACCTCATTGTTCCTCCTGTCTCTTACAGCACTTACTCTTCCGTGTCATCTTACTGTTCAGGAATCTATTAAGTCTTCGATCCTTCTGCAGAAAGCACTCTTGTACAGAGAAGACAAGGACAGAATTCAAATCGAACGGCTCTTACAACAATTCAGGACCATGAAGGTCCAGTTCTCGGTGTGCGGTTTCTTTCGCTTGGACTTGCCTTTGTTATGTGGAATTTTAGGAATTGCATGCACTTACGTGGCTGTTATTGCGCAGGTACAATAAGATAATGAATTATATCCAGCCTTTTATTATTTCTATATTGAATCATTGAGGAAATATATGACAATATCGATGCATTGCTGGTTCGTGGAGTGAAAAATTACAGAAATGCATTAAAATATTTGTATCTTTCTTAGTCGTGAAGTGAAAAATTTAGAAATCTGCTAAGACATGCACACCATTCATGGGTCGTGAAGAGACAAATTGAGGACCTATATTGAAATATTCCTATACAATTCGTGCTACAATCAATTCCAAAAATGTAACTATGCTAATAATATTTTTATAAAGTGAAAAATATACATTTGAAGAGTCCATTGCAAGAATGATGGATGTCATTTGGAATACATTTTTCAGGAGAAGCAATTGAAAGTTTGAAATGCTTAGCGCTCAAAGCTTAACTGTGATTTTCCGATCATTACTGTACAATGACTATCAGTGTTAATGCCATATAACTCTCTATGTACATTCTATATGTCTTAAGCTATGCATTGACAGTCTTGGTTCATTTTCGACAAGAAAGTGACATCCATCATTCTTGCAGTGCACTCTTAATTTATTCTTGTAGATGAAAATATTTGAAATCATACTGGTCCTGAAGTGATATATTATAGAAATTTATAGTGCACAACCTTTATTGAACTTAAAGTAGAACATTACAGACATTTGTGAAAATATGCACACCTTTCATTCCTAGTGAAATAAAAATAACGGAAATATATGAAAATATTCACACCTTTCATTCGTGGTGAAATAAAATAATGAAAATGTACGAAAATAGACACTTTCTACCCATAGTGAAATAAAATTATGGAAATGTACGAAAATATTGACACATTCCACCCGCAGTGAAATATAATTATGGATATGTATGAAAACATTCACACCTTTCATTCGTAGCTGAATAAAATTACTCAAATGTGTGATAATATTTTCCCCTTTCATTCGTATTGAAATAAAATTATTTTAAACTATGAAAATATTCGTACCTTTCACTCGTAGTAAAATAAAATTGAATAGCGGCCCAAAACAAAGTTTTAACCCTGATTTCTCACAAGTTGGCTTTTTCGTGGATCCAGACTGTTAATGAAGTGCTGTGGGTAATGTTTGTACTTGTATTAAAATCAGCACAAGTGTCTGATTGTCAACTTGATCTAAGTGCTGTGTTACTTTTGAACACTTACAAGCAATGTCCCTTCATCTCTACTAGTAAAAAATTAATATGATAAAAATATATTAGCATTTGTCAATAGGTCTACATAATGAGAAAAGGTAAAGGACGAAGATGATCCAGTCAAGCACGTGTTTTCCAGTAGATCAGTAAAACAAATTGATCTACTAAATTACAGGCTGGACCGCTCGAATATACCTAATTTCAATTGTATGTGACTGGTGAACGGTTGAAGATAGAACCTTACGATAACGTTTATGTGAAAGGAAAACTCAACAAGTTTCCAATCCTGTCGGTAAATGGTGCGCAGACACGGTTTCCTTTCGTAGATTGTATCGATTGTCAAAATAGCGACACCGCAAACTGTGTTTTGGTATGCGGAGTTTAAATAAATTTTTAGAGTTCAAAGGGAGTATCGGCGAGTGTTTAACCATGATGCTCCAACTGCTAAAAGCATTAAGAAGTGGCACGATACATTTTTAGCTACAGGATCGGCGTTGAAGAAGCATGGTGGTGGTCGTAGAACATCCGACGAAATGGTTGCAAATGTTCAAGCGAAATGGTTGCTTATGAGCGAAGCCCGCGGAAGCCATTAAGAAGAGCTTCACGGGAACTTCCAGTACCAAAATCAACATTGCAACGAATTGTCCACAAACGTCTCAAACCGTACGCATACAAAGTGCAGTTAATGCAACGTCTGGAGCCGGATGACAAACCCAAACGAGTGGACTTCACCAATACGATGCTAGACCGTCTCGGTGCTGATCTTGATTTAACGCCGATCGATTTCTTTTTCTGGAGGTACGTCAAAAATAAAGTGTATTCCACCCCAGTCAGAGACCTTCGTGGTCTTCTGAAGCGTACACTATCATATAGGCTATTGAGAGCATTCCAGAAGACATGATCCAACGTTTTTGGCAAGAAATCGTTCATCGCCTCGATATCGTCACAGTGACAGCTGGAGCTCACGTAGAGTTATGGTGATGTGCATATCGAAACTTGTCGAGTTTTTCTTTCATATATACGTTACTGTAGGTTTCTATCTTCAACCGTTTACCAGTCACATACAATTGAAATTAGGTACATTCGAGCGGTCCAACCTGTATAGATTTTAAGCTATTTTAGGAGCTATTTTTCTTACCTCGTACTGCAAGTTATTTTTTGTGTTTAATTCCTTATTTACAGTAGCCACCCACACAAAATTTCTCAGGAGATTTTGAATCTAATGATCCCTTTTTGTATGTGATGTAAAATGAAAACGAATGTCAAGAAAGATTTTCTGACAATTAGGAGAAACAACCGAGTTGAAGAACGACATGCATTACTTTTGTCAGGGAGGTTGGCAAGAAGCTTCGACTCTCTTGGAGAAAGTTCAAGCTGCAACAAGTCTGGCGGATGACGGAGCTCAAACGAGCTGTGCCGAGACTTACACGATTCGGAGATGCTAATGAGAATTCCCAGTAACACTCTCGCAGTCTCCCGAAAAAAAAAGTTCATTTATCCCATTGTGCAAAATGTTATCTCGTTTTCTTTAGTTTACACGAATTTGGATGCCAACTTTTGAACAAGATTCTTCAATTTTTGGCTTCACGCCCAGTTTCATCTGCAGATATAAACGAATATTTCTAGATCCAAGATTCGTACTATATTCTGATTCCCTCAATACTGAGAGACTGCGATGACAGAGCAAGCGCATATACTCAAGTAGCATACAATAGATTTTAGATGTCTCGGTGCTTCTTATTGTTTCAGAAAAGAGGTTCAGATTTCTTCGTGATGCTTCATTCCACTCGTCTTACAAGGAATGGGTAAACTTAGGGTTAAGTGATTTTGGTTATATTGTTTCGGATAGAAGATGATAATGTAAACCGAATTGTACTTAGTAAAACCACAGTCTAGTATATACAGTAACGAAGCTTGAGTTGTTGAGAGTACTAGGAATAATAGACTGTGCCGGTACTATTTCGCATTGCCTGTGATGAGGCGATAGAAGCGATCCTAGTGGTTAGCAACTATCTATGGATGCGTATTCCCTACGTATTGAGCTTCGTGATTGTATATATTAGACTGCGGTAAAACCAAATTACAGAACGTTTAAGAAGTAACATGTTATTTAGCAAATCTAATCTGAGGTTAGTAGCGTTCTTAATCTGTTAGGGTCATATTCATAGACGTTCTTAGCGCGGGCTTCCTGTAAATGATCAGCGAACTAACGTTTTTCGTATTCATAAACCAGTATTAGCGATATGATATGATATATATGATATGATATATGATATGATATATGATATGATACGATACGATATGATACGATACGATATATGATATGATATAATATGATATATGACATAATATGATGTATGATATGAATTCTGTACAAGTAATCAGTCGATAGCCGGGCTAGTTTAACACGCTTGTAGCGCGGGCTAGCGAAATGTCTATGCATAGCATCCTTAATGTATATGTTGATTCAAATGTCACGAAAGATTTGGAAATACTCCAACATTGTAAGAAGTTCATATAAAAATAATACTATAATTTTGTTCATAAAATAACAATTTTTTTTACACGATCATGTTTATTGTTCTATTTACAGCTATTGTTGTTAGGCCTTAAAAGTTAGAATTCCTACACCGAAACATATTGCTAGGGAAACCATTCTTCGTAACATAAAACTATATTGAAACAGATCCATTACAGCGCACTTATTGTTACTTTGTTACCATTACAATGCAGTTTTGCGAAGGCTTTGGAATAATAGTGCTTTAAATTTTCAATACAAAATATATTGTATTTGCAATTTTTAAAATATGATCGTGCAAAAAATGTTGTACAACTCACGTTTGTGAAGTGCATTACAAAATCTTTGAAAATGTAACTGCGTAAAGTTGCATTTTACCCACTATTATCGATGTGTTTTAATAGTACATTATGCAAAGAGCCTATAATGATAGTAATTAAGAAGCGAGTATGGATGCTTATGAAATGAGCGCAAGCGAGTTTCGTAATTTTCATACCAGCTTCTTAATTACCATTATAGGCGAGTTTCATATAACTTTTTATGCTCGACCATATTTCTAACTTGAAATTATTCAGATGTATACATTTTATTTGTATCTGACAAGATCGGAAGTGACCTTGTTCTAGGTCGTGAATTGTGAGATGTGCGCAGACGCGAAAGTATTGATTTTTTACGAGGAACAATAATGTCATTGACCTTGATGTAATCCCGTTAAACTTGATATAACCTTGATTATTGAATTCGACATTGAAAAACGAGATGAAAAATTGAATTTATTTGAATATTATTTACAATTAACGCTAATTATTACAGTAACAGAACATAACCTTCTGCGACAGTATTGGATTTCCAGCCTCCGTGACTTTCCGCTAATTCTCTTTCGATTGCATATCCGAGAATAATCGATACTTGCGGTTTTATAACGGTACAAAGCTGACTTTGTCATTGGCTGAACACCTGTAAGCTGAGTTGTCATTGGCTGAACACCTGTACTTTAATGAGTAGGTGTACTTTAATGACATGCATTAAAGGAATGCTACCACGTGTATAATTATTACATTTCGGCATGATCGAGCATAAAGTGTTTTAAAACACTAGTGCGTAAAAAATTAAGTAATCACCTTTACACACTGCTATTCATTTTACGCACTGTCAAAGAAAATGCAATATTCAATGTACAAACTTCATTCAGTAAGAAATTAATGCCTTACCACGATCTTTCATGACGTAAATACTGTATGTAACGTAACACAAATAGGTAATAAATTGATCATTTATATTTATATTTTAGCACGTATTATTCTGAAGTTACGTCTGTAGTACTCATTGCTTGCATGGTTTCAAGGATCTAAAGTAACTTCACTTTTCATCAGACTAATAGTCTATGATTCTATGGTTACTTATTTCTTCATGGCCCTGAGTTCAGAAAAGTAATTCAGAAACGAGTTCAGAATACTCTGTTAAAATCAATAACTTACTAACAAGAAGTTCTGGAAGATACTCTAGCCCTAATAATAAGAATAACACATATTAACTATAAAATATTAATTGTGCATTTGGTATATTTTATTTACTCCCTGACAAACGCTTTGTTCATTATGGCCGGTTTAGGCGGCCACGAAATCGTGATCATGAATAAAACAGACTGTCTTCCATGGATACTTATTTCTTATGCATACATATTCCTTAATGGTTTTAAGTTTAGACGACCATGAAAGCGTGATCTGATAATATCTCCAACTTGTAATATTTATTTAATATAAATTTGTGATATCATAAGAAACATCTTATGATACACATTCGTAAAGTTATGTTTTTGACAAGAGTTTAAAGTTTGTGAAACGAGGCGAAAAGAGAACATTTATGGTACAAGTTCGTAAAGAACTATTATTTCAACAGAAACTTTTATTTCACTTCAAGGACTTAGTGGAAGAATGGTATATCCCAAATTTTCAAAATTATGAGAAAAAAGACTGTTTTTCCACCAAAAAGACAAACAGTCAGTGATGCTTCTCTTCTTCAGTACCAAAAATAACAAGTTTAGGCATACCCCAGAAGGAAAAAAAAACCGGTGAACGTACACACTAGAATCTTTATGGTGCCTATTATCATATTAAAAAAAAAAGTATTTTTTTTTTTTTTTGGAACAGTGGGATAGGCTCTTCTTGTACCAAGTACTTCATGATTGTTTCACTATTATTGCTATGGCAAATTAAATAAATAAACAGAAATTCAAACTATTCTCGAGGGAGCTGATATGTATTTTTGTGTAAACTCACAGCAGAAAATCATGGTTTTGCTTCTAGAAATGCCAATCGCACTTATTCAAAGTTCCTAATAATGTAACAGAGATTGTTCCAGCGTACTGACAAAATTCAGAATTCTAACTGGATTAGAGTATAGACTGAAATTTGTCGCCACTGTGGAAGTTTCTAAAAGATTGAAGATATCGATTCCAAGGCAGATAAACACTGTGGTAGACAAAAGTCCATAGAAAACGAAGTGAATGTTTGAGCTTTGTTTGTACCTAAATAAGCCCCTTTATTTTATGAACAAATCTCTATTTTTATTTTGCTATAAATTTGCTTCTTAAAGAAGTTCAGAAAGCGTCTCAGTCTTTCCTGACTTTTGAATAATAAACCCCATTCTCTCATGAACAAAACTGTATTGTTATTATTCTGCTATAATACTTGCTTCTTAACGAAGTGGTGTTATTTTTTTACAAACTTACATCTTAACAAAGAGGACTTTTATATTCTTTCGTGACTTTTAAATAGCCCTACACTTAATCTTCTTTCTGTTTTAGTCGCCGTAGTGGGAGATATTGGAGGGTTGACGAATTCTGCTCAAAATTGTCTTTCACATTACATCATGATTTTAGTATGAGAAAATTATTTGCTAAATGAATCCCTAAATGCTCGAATGACAATCAGAAACGGAATAAAAATTTCAAAATAGTTTTTCTGTGCTTTTGAAGAGGATTTCTCTGTTTGTAAAGTGTTGTAACTATGGACGACACATGGATCCATAATTATGATCCAGAAACAAAAAAGAAAACCAACCAAACGAATGGAAACACCCAAACAAATTTCGCGTTCAAAAGTCGGCAGAAAAGATCCTCACATAAGATTTTTGGACCAAAGACGAAATATTTATGACAGACTACTAGAACAAAGTAAAATTGTACAGTTGTGTCAAGTATATAGAGTTAAAAGATGATAACGTTGAATAAATAAAATTTTGCCAGATTTCAATAATGTTCTCCAATGACAACAGAAACAATATATTTTCCAAAACTTATATCTTAAAACTTTGAGAGTCTTATTGTCAAATGATGTGTACCATGTTAATTTATTTTTAATACTTGCTTAATAACGATCATATGAAATTGTTACCATCATTTTAAATAAAATATAGTATATACAGGTGCATCATATAATTAATACTTACTTACTTACAAATGGCTTTTAAGGAACCCCAAGGTTCATTGCCGCCCTCACATAGGCCCGCCATCGGTCCCTATCCTGTGCAAGATTAATCCAGTCTCTATCATCATATCCCACCTCCCTCAAATCCATTTTAATATTATCCTCCCATCTACGTCTCGGCCTCCCTAAAGGTCTTTTTCACTCCGGTCTCCCAACTAACACTCTATATGCATTTCTGGATTCGCACATACGTGCTACATGCCCTGCCCATCTCAAACGTCTGGATTTAATGTTCCTAATTATGTCAGGTGAAGAATACAATGCGTGCAGTTCTGCGTTGTGTAACTTTCTCATTCTCCTGTAACTTCATCCCGCTTAGCCCCAAATATTTTCCTAAGTACCTTATTCTCAAACACCCTTAACCTATATTCCTCTCTCAGAGTGAGAGTCGAAGTTTCACAACCATACAGAAGAACCGGTAATATAACTGTTTTATAAATTCTGACTTTCAGATTTTTGGAAAGCAGACTGGATGATAAGAGCTTCTCAACCGAATAATAACACGCATTTCCCATATTTATTCTGCGTTTAATTTCCTCCCGAGTGTCATTTATATTTGTTACAACGTCTTACGGCTTTTTTCAGTCACAGAGCGCATTAATGATCAGATCTGCCTACGTGTAAGACTGTAAGAAATGAAATAATGTGAATGATGAGAATTTGGTAGGGGATGTCCTCTTTAATAAAAATAATAGCAATGGGCTGAAACATAACATTAAAAATAGAAGTTATGCAATCATCTCAAAATCCGGGAGATTATCCTATGAATTCGGGATAGCACAGTCCTGGGCTAATTTGTGGATGACTCGTGTATTACGCAGGAAAATTGGATGTTCCGAATATGACGACAAACTGTTCACAACAATCCAACAACAGCAACCTCTCTGCGATACACTGCTCCGTCGATATGGGAAATAGTCAATGTTCACCTACTTAAATAACATAACACGCGAAGCAAGTCCCTCGCAGTCGGCAAGAATCGTGTTTAGATAGAGCCAAGACTAGACTACGCAGAGAAACTTCGATCATGTCGGCCTGGGTGGCGCAGTCGGTACAGTACTGGTCTTCTGTGCCCGAGATTGCGGGTTCTATCCCGGCCCAGGTCGATGACATTTAAGTGTGTTTAAATACGACAGCTCATGTCAGTAGATTTACTGGCATGTAAAAGAACTCCTGCGGGACAAAATTCCGACACATCGGCGACGTTGATATAACCTCAGCAGTTGCGAGCGTGGTAAAATGAAAACATAATTTAAATTTTAAATTTGTTTACACATCGATCACACCCGAATGGGTATTAAAGAGTTGTTAATCCATTCTGAAAAGGTGAATCTGATGTAATGTTAACACAAATTAATTTTATTTTCTAGAATATATCTATAAGTACAATAATAAATAAATGACTAAATGAACAAATATATAAATAGATAAATAAATACTTACTTACTGGCTTTTAAGGAACCAGGAGGTTCGTTGCCTCCCTCATATAAACCCGCCATCTGTCCCTATCCTGAGCAAAATTAATCCAGTCTCTACAATCATATCCTACCTCCCTCAAATCCATTTTAATATCCTCCCATCTATATCTCGGCCTCCCCAAAGGTCTTTTTCCCTCCGGCCTCCCAACTAACACAATATATACATTTCTGGATTCGCCCATACGTGCTACATGCCCTGCCCATCTGAAACGTCTGGATTTAATGTTCCTAATTATGTCAGGTGAAGAAATAATAATAGAAATAATAGATAAATAAATACATAAAACACATATAAATAAGCAAGCCAAGGAAACAAATAAATCATAATGTCCAATTGTAATTCGTACGAGGTAACCCCTGGCGTAAGCAACCCGCAGCACGTAGTCTTTAAGGTCGTTTTCTCTATTTTATATAGGAAGTTACTGACCTTAGCAGAGCATGCTTGATGTGCAAAATCTCCTGGTTCTATAGGCGTTTGGACAGCCATGAAATAAATAAATACCTAAATACATAAGTGAATGAATGAATTAATGAATGAATGAACGAATGAATGAATGAACGAATGAATGAATATTACCTCAAATTCTCCAGCATATATTTAATATTTGCGCCGTTTTCTAGGTGTTGAATAATATTTACTTTTTTCAAAAATACTCAGACGTGAACGTTTTGTGACATGATGCCTTACAGGTATGCGGGGGCTGGAATTCTCGTCACAACAACAGATGACGTTGTACTGTTTTCTGCTTTCTTTAGACTTGAAAGCATTCTACTAATTCCGAGGAGCAGTTTGCAGCTCGTCCTTCGGCAAATAAAGCATTTACTTAAATGACAAGGAAACAAATAATTTATTAACAAACGTCTAAAACAGGTAACTTCATCACAATACTATCACTTTTATTACAATTCATATTGAATATTCTAAAAGTTATTGCGGGACAAAATTCCGGCACACCAGCGACGCTGATATAATCTCGGCAGTTGCGAGCGTCGTTAAATAAACCATAATTTAAATTTTTCTAAAAGTTGAAGTATTTTGACTTCTAAAAATGGTATAAGATACTCTCCGTTATTTAGTTCTGGATATTTTAGTCTGTTGTATGTAACTTTGTATTGCGTGTTGTGCATCATATATGACCATATGACATTAATATGAAAGTTCTCTCCTTGCGTGACTGATGTGCACGCAGCCTGTAATAAAATGAGTTACGATGATACCGTATGATTCTAGGTCGAAGGTCACGATCAAAGTCACAATTCTGTTTATATGCCTAGATAAAGAGAACATGTTAGGTTAGTTTTCCTGAGTAACATAAATGACATTTATATATGGAACATAATATGTTATCGATATATGAGAGTGCATTAGAGTAATGCACTAAAATTTATTAATAATTTAGAATAAGCCTTGAAAATAAAGATATAATTGTAACA
Organism: Periplaneta americana; assembly: GCF_040183065.1. Classification (NCBI taxonomy): domain Eukaryota; kingdom Metazoa; phylum Arthropoda; class Insecta; order Blattodea; family Blattidae; genus Periplaneta; species Periplaneta americana. The sequence continues at coordinate 67,958,261 of NC_091132.1, read as the reverse complement.
GATAGATGAATATTATGAGACATTGATTTCTTAATGATGATTAAAACGTCGAACATTCCTGTCAACATCAAAATTGAAAATGTTAGAATACAGGAAGTAGCCTATATTAGTCCTGTTACAGGGGCAGTTTCATTACAAAAATAAAACTGTAAAAGTATAAAAGAAATAAAATAATAATAAATTGTTAATTAAAAACAACTATAGACCTGCAGCTATGTTGGGATTCAAGTAAGAAAAACTTTTATGTAGTTTATTGCAAACCTAAAACGATTAAAAGAATCGTTTATAAAACATAGAAATATGGATATGACGCAGAGTGTTAAAACTCAGAGGTGAGTGTCTAAAACTGAAATTTTGAGAGGAGTAAAAGAAAATAAAATATTATGGAACTACAGAAAAGAAAATTAAGTTCATTGGTCATACAATTAGATATAGGCCTAACACATTTTTAGTTGATATATATTGAATGGTAAAATAATTAACAAGAAAGGAAGAAAAAGACTTAAAAGAAAATACATGAAAAAGATATATGTAACGTATTGATTATTATTATTATTATTATTATTATTATTATTATTATTATTAGTAGTAGTAGTAGTAGTAGTAGTAGTTGTATGACTACTGTGATTGCTATTACTGTAATTTTAACAATTTATTTTCTTGTATTAACTTAAGTGCTCTAGAGCAGTGGTCGTCAGCACTCGCTGAAATGGGTAACGGGTAGGCCTAAGAAGTATATCGCAATATGCACTGTCGTGCGAAAGGAAGAGGGAGGAAGCATACCAGCTAGCAGCCACGTATACACGCCAGTGCAATGTCTTAACCGCGGGTAACAGACGCTAGCCCGAGGGTGCACTGTGCTGATGATCGCTGCATTACAATGTTCTTTGACTCTGTTAACCCTCTATAGCAGTGATGACCAAACCGTGCTCTTTATGCAAGAGCGCTCTCCGCTGCACGAGAACAGTTTGAGAAAGCAGATCCAAGGACATTCGAGGAATAAATAGGCTACTGTGGCTAAGCGTTGAAACTTGAAGCATCTCTGTCACCACTCCTCCCCCCCCAAATAGGCCTACATACTCTATTTTGTACCGAGTGAAAATGTTATTTACGTTTTACATTAATTACTAATATTCATTTGTAGTGTAGTGTATACAGTCACGAAGCTTGAGTTGTTGAGGGTACTATGAACAATAGACTGTGTCGGTACTATTTCACATTGAGCGTATTCCGAATCTCACCGGTGAGCAATCCGATGGCATCACGGTGTTCCGAATTCCACCGATGACGTCATTGATGCTCCACCGGTGTCGCACCGGTGCCATCAGCTTGCAGAGGTGGTGGCAGTCTCCATCAGCCGCCATCAGTGAATCTGATTGGTTCTTGTACAGGGCGGGAATTAGCAGACGAATGACATCTGTGTCATGGCGGTGTGTTCTGCTTTGGTTCTGCTGTATTGTTTGTAATGAGCACAACGTAAAAACAATATGTTAATGGCTTATGAGCGAACACGTCAAGGGACCAGTTATTACTACCGCTTCAAGAAATATGTTGTTTATGATCTCTTTTCTTTGAACGAGATGGCAGTACAGAAATTTCGCAAAATTTTGCTAGCGTAACACAGATAACCACTTATAAAGTCGCCATGACAGTCATCGATCCTTCCAGCAGTTTTGTTCCTATTCCCCTGCAGCGTGATGTTATTGTTGTCCACCGGTCCGGTGAGATTCGGAATACGCTGATTGTCTGTGATGAGGCGATAGTAGCGATCCTAGTGGTTAGGAACTATCTATAGATGCATATTCCCTACATATTGAGCTTCATGACTGTATATGCTGGACTGTGATAATAGCATGAAACCTAAAGTTAGATATATGGAAGATATGTTTTAATGAATTGAGAAACAGTTGTAATTACTAACCTTTATTGCAGATATGAGTTTATAGACAATGGCATAATTTTAACTGCATCACGTAATGTAATATGCAGTTCCGTTACCTGGAGTATACTCGTACTAAGTAATTTTGCATTGAATTTTAAAAATGCTGTTTCATAAGTTCTCATAGAACATCTCTACAGACGAATGTTCAATACAGTATGAATTCTGGAAATTTCACCTAGTGCTTCTTCTATTAAAGTTCTAGGTTTAATCCTTACATACAATTTAAATTCAGAAAACCAAGTTAATGAGATCATAGATGAAGTAAGCTTATATGGACAACCATGGTTTATTTTTCGTAATTTAAGAGATATGTTACAGGTGAACACGTTTTACAATTACTTTATAATAGTTCAATACGTAAAAAATTTGAATACGCTTCAATTATGTGGCCACTTTCATATAAAGATAATATTAATTACCGCCGAAGTTCAATCCACAGCACCGGATCGACTATTTTCTCTTTAGTTCTTTTCTCTTAGTAGTCTTACTCCATGTTTGACTTACATATTGACATATATTTTAAGTAAACAGTCACTGAAAGTAAAAATTCCAAATCTATTGAAATAAGATAGAGTTATAAATTTGAGTAGTCCCTTCGGTAGCTAAGTTGGCACAATCTTGGTTTACGACAATTTTGGCGATTGACATGTATCTACTTGTGGCTAACAAAGTCGGTTTTTTACCCTTATCTTTCCATCAACACTCCCATAACTCCCTTCAAAATTCGAGATATAAAAAATTATATAAGAAAATATTCAGCAGAACTCAAATTATCTGGATTGATCCGAGTAGACACATTTTAATTTTGAGACTTGATTTTTCGACTTTTGGAAAAGAAACCCGAGAGCTAGTGTTAATTGGGTAACGGCAATAAATTCGGTATGTTACGGACTGAAGAATCTGTTACAGTCTTCGCTCACTGTTTCGGAATCTTTCGTATGTATAAAGTTGAATTGTAATTATTAGTTTTAATGTTGGTATACTTCTTTCTAATTATATGCACCGTTTAAAATAATTTTCAATAAAATGTAGCGTGGAGTAATATAGCCTACGAAGTTGGAATTTGGATAATTTTTGTCAAATTTTTTGCTTGATATACAACAATCTACGTATTTCCAAAACATAATTTTAAGTATTATTCTCCATTATTCAGTAATTTTCAATATCCGAATCACCTCCAGTTTCTCCACATAATGGTAACGGAGGAATTTTAAATTATGGTTTATTTAACGACGCTCGCAACTGGAGAGGTTATATCAGCGTCGCCGGTGTACCGGAATTTAGTCCCTCAGGTGTTCTTTTACATGCCAGTAAATCTACTAGCATGAGCCTGTCGCATTTAAGCACACTTAAATTCATCAACCTGGGCCGGGATCGAACCCGCAACCTCTACCACAGAAGGCCAGCCCTATACCGACTAGGCCTACGTTACCGAGGCCGACATGGAGGAGTTCATTGCAAGTTTGTATTAATAGCTCTTGTCACAATATATGTCCAAGGTTGACGACTAGATTAGTATGAAGCTATGTTGAGAATACAATTAGTCATCTTTAGTAATTACACACATTTTATGGTATTTTATTGATCCTATTACCTCATAAGAATTCTTCAGGGCAATTTCACTTATTTCTCAAGTTACTGGTTCATTTATTCCTGTCTCTCCTAATTTCTTATATTTAGCTGTGAAACTCTCACATATTTGCTAAAAGTCTACACATTGTTCTGGCAGATGTCACACATTATTGGCTCCACGGTCTGTACCCTGCTTGGACTGTCAGTCTACAAACACGGCATCTGATGTTCTTAGTTCACAGAGTGTGAAATGTTTTGAGATGACAAATTGAATGGAAAAATCCTTCACTTCGAATGAATATTGGATACAAAATTTCCAGAAGGATGGTATTGAAATGCATGTTTTTATAATGTCAGCACATATATATAGACCGGTTCCCTCTATTAACACGAACAATAGCAATCCTACCTGCCCACTGCCCTGTACCGCAGACATAATCAAGGCTGCGCTTTCTTTCTCTCCTTTGTCACTTAATGTTGTTCACGTGAATGCTCAAAGTCTGTTGTGTCATTTTGACGAATTTTCTTCTATCTTCTCACCTTTAGACATTCACGTTATTCTTATCTCCGAATCTTGGTTACATCCTAATCTTCCTTCCACTCTCGTAAACCTTCCTGGCTATACGCTTTGCCGTAATGACAGAGAGGGCAAGAGAGGCGGAGGGGTGGCTGGTTATATTAGATCCGATTTGCGACCTAAAATTATTCATCATTCTCCAAGCCAGTACTCTGCCAAACCCGAGTTCATGTTCATTGAAATTTGCACCTTATTTACAAAATGTCTAGTGTGTGTCGTATATAAACCCCCACATATATATGACGTAGATGATTTCGAAACCGCCTTACTAAACGTAACGCCGCAATATGAGAACGTTATAATCATGGGTGACTTCAATTCAAACTTACTTGACTTACATTCTAGTACGACTAAAAGACTTAAATCATTCTTTCAGTGCCTTGATATGGTAATCCTACCCCTAGCTCCCACACATCACACGGAAGGTACAGACACATTACTGGACTTGATAATTACTAACAATGCCGACAAAGTACTGACGCATGGACAGTTGCCTGCACCAGGACTATCAGGGCATGATATCATTTATCTATCGTTTAATCTGCAGTGTCCTAAATCGACTCCAAGAGTAATTACTTACAGGGATATCAAAAGAATAGATGATATTGCACTGAAAGAAGACGCTGCGCAACTTCCATGGCACATGATCTGGACATTACGAACTGTAGACGAGAAAGTAGACTTATTCAATACGTTAATACTTCAACTTTATGACAAACACGCACCATTAAAGACCAAACGTACCAGAAAGACCCCAGCCCCTTGGATGACGACTGAAATACGTAGCCTGATGTCCGAACGCGACTTAGCTTATAGAAAATACACCCGCAACAAAAACGACGAATATTTTAACTCCTATAAACACCTAAGAAATAGAACGACTCAACTAATAAGAAACGCTAAACTGAAATACTCCTACAAACTTATAGAACCCAACACAACCCCTTCCGAATTATGGAAAAATCTGAAGGTTATTGGACTTGGAAGGGCTAGTGAACAAGCAGACATTCCCATCCCACTTGACCGATTGAACGAACACTTTGTAAAGGACCCGACCTTAAACGACACAACGAAACAAGACACAGTTTTGCCTGACTCAGCTCCCCCAACTCGAGACAAATTCTATTTTACCGACGTCACTCCCATTGACGTAATGAAAGCCATCCGACGCATCAAGACAAAAGCCCAAGGGCCAGACAACATTAGCATATTACTCATACAGAAAATACAAGACATAGCAATACCTACAATTGCACACATATTCAATAGTTCCTTAATCACTTCAACTTTCCCTAAAATATGGAAGCAAGCTTTCGTTCTTCCTCTTCCAAAAGTCAAAGTTCCCACCGACCCGAACGACTATAGACCAATCAGTATCCTGCCAGCCATATCAAAAGCACTGGAAAGAATCGTACACAGACAAATTACTAACTACATGAACGAACACAAACTATTCGACAAGTATCAGTCAGGTTTCAGAGCTGGACACAACACAAGCACTGCTCTACTTAAAGTGACCGAAGACATTCGTGAAGCAATCGACTCTAATAAAGTAACAATACTAACACTTCTTGACCTTAGCAAAGCTTTCAACTCTGTAAATTTCGACCTGCTCACCCATAAATTGAGAAATCTGCATTTGTCAGAGACTGCTGTGAGTTGGTTCGAATCCTACTTACGGGAAAGACAACAATGTGTTGTATCCGGGAATCGAAGCTCTTCCTGGCTTAACATAACATCAGGTATACCACAGGGTTCGGTACTCGGACCATTGTTGTTCACAATATATGTCAGTGATATTACATCTCATGTAAGGCATTGTAACTATCACTTGTATGCTGACGACCTTCAATGCTACATCTCTTCCCGCTTAAATCGAATAAATGACGCTATAGATAAATTGAACGAAGACATTGACTCGATTGTGACATGGACAAAGAAATTCCATCTTAATATCAATCCTGGAAAGACACAAGCAATCATATTAGGACACAAACGGCAAACCGACGCTGTAAAGCACCTCGACATTTCCCCCGTTAAAGTAAGTACAGTGCATATCCCTTTCAGTTCTCCGGTAAAAAATCTTGGCATTCACATGGATAATAATCTCAACTGGGACATGCAAATCACAGAAACCTGCAGAAAAGTATATTCTATTATTCATGTGCTAAAAAGGATAAATGTTCATCTTCCTTCTTGCTTAAAAAAGTCCCTTGTGCAGACCCTTGTATTTCCCTATTTTGACTATGCTGATATTTTACTGACTGACCTTTCCAGCGACAACAAAATGAAACTTCAACGTGCTCATAATTTGTGTGTACGTTTTGTAAGCAATGTTCGTAAATATGATCATATTACCCCATCCCTGGAAGCAATAGGTTGGCTTAAACTAGATAAGAAAAGAAATTTACATTCACTTCTCTTTCTCTTCGAAATCTTGAACTCTTCTATTCCTTCGTACCTGTCGTCTCGCTTCACTTACCTTTCTTCCCACCACAATCTGAACACACGCTCTCGCCATGAAACAATACTAACAATACCATCCCATCGCACCTCTTCATACTCATCCTCTTTCACAATAGCCCTGCCAAGACTCTGGAACTCGCTACCTGCTAGCATCAGGGACTGTCGAAATAAAATTCAATTCAAACGCAAACTTACTAGGCACTTGGTCAGTAATTGAGACTCGTTCAGACATGGTTTCTTGTAAATAGTTCTTTTAATCTACCACAAAATATCTCAATATCCGGTAATTTCATCACTATAGAATTTTGTTATTGTAGGTTTAATTTGTAATTTAGTAAATACAAAAATATTCTTTGTTCTTAACTTCTATGATAAAATGTCTAGCTTTCATTAATCAGGTATTCTTGTCGTACTTTAATTTTTATTGTAATTGTAATTGTAAATTTAATATTAATTGTAATCTTATTGTTCATGTTATAGTTGTAATCCCCTGGTAGAGGGGCAGAGAAGGCCTGACGGCCTTATCTCTACCAGGTTAAATAAATAAATCTAATCTAATCTAATCTAATCTAATCTATATTCGTACTTATAAATGTTCATACAATTTTACTATAACAATTCATGTTAGAAAGATGACATAATTATATTTTCTCATATGTTTTACAAGTCTCGCAATAACTCAGTTCCTTCATCTTGTTGTGAATGATAATACTGTTCATTCTATTTTCTTTGTGTATCGTTTAAAAAAGATACATTGCGCGGTATATACGACTTAGCGGCAATATAACCGGTACTACCGCGTTTATAGTAGCGACGCTGTTATTCCCGTCGTGACTCCTCCACTTTCCTTACACCTTAGGAAGTGAAGGCTCTATAAAGTCTAGGTAGTCTAGTATCGTTTGTCATTTTTGTTCTTTCGTTGCCGAACTACCAGACGAGGAATCTATTTGCCTCATCGTTAAACATTATCATGTCGTAGCTCCTATGATAATAAATCAAACGCACTGTAATTGAGCAAATAACTGAGCGGCAAATAACGTCCTCGTGTGCTCTCTGCGAACGCCAACGAAAGAGCCAAAATGGCGGGCGATTATATTAGGTATTTATCGAGCCTTAGGAAGTGCATAACGTCATCAGGAGCGAATCACAAGACGCACACGTTTACATGTAGCCGACCTGCAACGTGATTGGCTGCCGGAAATAAGAGCGACCCTCTCTCGCATGGGAGGAAAATTAATCGGCGTGGAATGGCGGTGTTTCATAGACATATTATGTAAGTTAAGACACGCTTTATTATGAAACTGTAAATGTGTATTTTCGATTTCCTGGAAACCACTCGAAATCGCATGATCAGTTTTATTTCCGCTTTGAGTTCTAGAATTGATTATTCCCATTTCATGTTGTTCTTTGCGTTATTAGAATTTTCCGAGAATTCTGTTTACTTTATTTGCTGGTTCAATTGTTTCATTTTACAGTTTTAGATCTATATTCAGATGATAGTCGTGAGTAAGTACAACATATTTTGTTTTATTTACATTCTTCTGTGTACAAGAGCCCTCAAAAGAGTTGAGTAGCTGGTGAGTAAGTGTTTTAATTTTAAAATTCATTTTCTCCTAAGAAGACTAGATCATCAGCCTAACTCAATATAAAGTAGGTAATTTGTTTCTCAATATTGTATCTATATTTAGTTGTCTGTGTTGATATATTTGTTCCATCACTGTAATGAAAAGAATTAGTGACGAATATCCACTCTAGAATGAGTGTTAATGCTGTGAGACGATATTTCCAGCCTTAAACCTTTGCAGCACAAATTAATTTTTTATGTTTTCCATTTCATGGATCATAACAAAGCTTCGATCAATTTTTTCAACATTTTAACTCTGCACACAATTTCAAAACATAGATGGCACCTCTATGTATACTCAAGAGATGGTTCTCTGGTGGAATATCTGTTCCATAAAATTTAGAAAGAAAGAAAACAGTGGTTCTTCTGAACACCCACTATGCTGCAAAGGGTTAAGGTGACGTACTACTGAGTTTTGGTCATTTTATAGATCGCACATACTGTAAAGCACGAAATTAAACGCTGGCATCGGTGGCCCAACACTTTTTAGGAACAAAAGCCTAGGAACTCTTTTGCTTGAAGAGTATTTCTTTTCTTAGTACAGTAATGCTCATTCACATTCCATAGCCTAGTTGAAATATGAATAGAATCTGTAATATGTAACTGGACTCAAGATTCATGAACGCACGAAAAGTAACAATATTTCCCTCCTCCAAAAAAACTGCTAGCATTACGTCTGAGCGAGTTTTAAAATTAGCGAATCAGTGCAGCAGAATTTTTGAGGCGCCACATCATAAAATTAGTGTTATGCGAAGGAATCTACGCAAGTTTTGAAATTAGCCAATCAGTGCAGCAGATTTCTTGAGGCACCATGCCATAAAGTTAGTGTTAATTACTTACAGAAATATCACGGCGCTATGTAAGCTTGAAATTAACAAATCACAACTACTCTTGAAATGCCAGACCATGGTTTTCGATAAAACAACGAATGGACTAGCGTTCAAGCAAAGTATATGAGATGTCAGCCGCTACCTTTATACCAGATATCAAAATCAAAATGTTTTTCAAATAGATTACATCCTCCATTTCAAAGTAGTCCTATATTAACGTTTATTTAAACATAATTAATATATTTTCGAGTCTATATTTTTTTTCCGGTACGGTAACAGCGAGTTTTTATTTCAGACGGTACGGCGTACCGGCCCAACTACAACACTGTTAGCAGGAGACATCTGGCAACATGCTCACGCGATGTAATGAATAACGCCAAGCTCTATGAGTGTGTGGGGGGATTTATGTCAAAGTACGACAGCTCAGTGTGGACCTGGCTGAGAATAAGGGGGCCGAGGAAGTAAGGGACAGTTACTTAACAATGTCGCAATGAGTAATAATGATACCAGATACAAATAGGGTATATTAGGGCTTAATGTTCGTTTGTTTCACTGTGTTTTTTGTTTCTCTTTTAAAACGTATAGTTATAACACGAATGACTGTACAGGCGCGTGGGAAGAATCATGTGTACATGTCTTTATATCCATTATGTGTAAATAAATGTAATTCATTCATTCATTCATAATGAATAAATTCATTCATTCATAATGAAAAGTACGACGACTAGAAGGTTTAAATTTTACAATTTTACGCAGGATAATGCCAATATTTTGTGATCTATTTCTTTGTTGCAAAGCATTTGAGAGCCTGTAATTAGTAGATATTATAGACTCTTTATAGACATAATATCATTATCATTATTATAATATAAAGTATTAATCCTGTCTCCGAATGGTTATTTTTTACTTCATTATCACCGGCTCCTTAGTATTGTGTTGGACATGACATTCTTGAGAATCTCTACATTATTTCTTATTCACAGCGAGAATATTTTATTCGAATATCTAATATTCCGTTAAGGTCGTCTTCATTGATCCCAATAATTTTTAGGTTTGCAGGTCATTATCTTAACGAACTACTTTCACTCGACTGTAGAACTAGTTGTAATAATCTTTCCTGCAAACGACACACATATATCAAATGAATTTATATATTACACACACATGCATACGTCTATACCATTGGTGTCCAAACGCCTATAGAACCAGGAGATATTGCACGTCAAGCATGCTCTGCTAAGGTCAATAACTTTCCACATAAAATAGGAAAAACGACCTTAAAGAATATGCGCAGCGGGTTGACTACGCCAGGGGTTACCTCGTACGAGCTACAATTGGACATCAATGGTCTATACATCAGTATATAGGGCCTGCATTACACACGGATACGTGTAAACATTACAAAAATGGAAGTACATTTTCAGCAACACCTACTTTATCTGATACCGCTAAGCACCAATTTATCGAATTTTGATAATATTGTCGAACTAAGTTTAACAAAAATTCAAATCAATCTGCATATGTAAATTACCAATATTCAGCCAAATATGTATGCTTATATTCCAGATAATATTTACATAGACTTCAAAATTACCTATATTTCTTCCACCTGAGCGTTGACAAATCGTCAGCTACATCCGCATGTTATAAATATTTATTAGTACTAATTTGGGTCGAAAATCAATTAAGCTCTCACGTCCAGCAACGACACTCCAAGGCACTTCGCATAAAAATAGACGTAATTAAAATTTGAATTTTATCAGAATATATTATGGAAATCTGAAGTCAATGTCAAATGGTCAATATCCCAAAATAACCTGAGTGGCACTGATTTTGAAAATGACGCACATTTATTTAGACAAAGCGAGAATAACGTTTTTTTGTCTCTGAAATACAACACAACTAAAACAAGAAGAGAAAACAGATTTTCACTGAAGAACACTTCAGCTATTTTTAAGTATTCCGAAAGTTATTGTGTTCTTTTACTAGAATTAGGGTAAAAATTCGCAAGTTCAAGTTATAAGTGCACTTAGGGATTGTTCTTTTTAACTCTTTGTAGATTACCTATGTGTTATATGAGACTACCTAGAATTAGTTAATATTTTTATTTCAGTCTGTGCCCTCAAAGGGATGAAATGAAGACTTAGAACATCCTGTGAGAATGTTTCCGTCCAAAATGGATTTGGAGCGGATTGAGTAGTTTATGCCTACACACTAACCCATCCATCCACCCACCCACCCATCCATCATTAAATCAATCAATCAATCAATCAATCAATCAATCAATCAATCAATCAACCCTCCCTTCTTCCCTATTAATCATCCCAATACGAATTCACTCAACAACAACAAACCATTCATAAAACAAACTCCCAATCCATCGATTCAACAAATCATTTATCAATTAAAAGCATCAATCCATCTAACATATCCGCCAACAAACAATCCATCCATTCATTCGACAGTGACCTGTTGATTTAATAAATCATTCATCCATTCAACAATCATCTATCCATTCAACAGTGAACTACCCATTCAACAAAGCCATAATCCTTTCAACAAAACATACATTCATTCAAACAAAGCATGCATCCATTAAACAAAGTATACATCCATTCAACATACAATCCATTCATTCAACAATTACCCATCCATTCAACAGCCATTCACCCATTCATCACCCAACCATCCATTAAAGTCATCCATCTAGTCAACAATTATCCACCTATTCAATAAATCATTAATAAATTTAAGAATACATCCAACAAATATTCATTCATTTAACAGCCATTTATTCATTCAACAATCATCCATCCATTGAATAGTTACTCCTCCACTCAACGAACCAACCATTTATTTAACAAACCATACATTCATTTAAAAAACCATCCATTGTTCAACAAACCATCGACCCATTCAGACCACACCTGTGGAGCAACGGTTAGCACGTCTGACCGCGCAAACCAGATGGCCCGGATTCGATTCCCGTTGGGACAAGTTACCTGGTTGAGGTTTTTTCCGGGGTTTTCCCTCAACCCAATATGAGCAAGTGCTGGGTAACTTTCGGTGCTGGACTCCGGACTCATTTCACCGGCATTACCACCTTCATCTCATTCAGGCGCTAAATAACCTGAGATGTTGATAAAGCGTCGTAAAATAACCTAACCTACTCGACCCATTCAACATTCATTCATTCATTCATTCATCCATATAACAAATAAAATTATCCATTCATTCAACAAATTACCCATCTTTTCAATAAATTATCCATCCATTCAACAAATCAAGTTATACATCCATTCAAGAAATTGTCCATCTATTCAAAAATCATCCATCTATTCATCCACCCCTTCGTTCGTCCACTAGTTGGTTTCAGGTTTTAATGTTGAATACAGAAGAGGTGGTTTTGCATTAATTTTTTTGACTGAGTATGCTAGTATAATTTTGTATATTGTGGCAACAATTTATTCTTGACCTGACAGTATACGGAGACAGACTGAGATTCCTGTGATAGAGAAACTCAAAATTGCGCAACACACTTCAACAATACACAATCTCACTCGCCATTAAATGGTTTTAAAAAACGGCATGTCTCCCATTCAGAGTCAAAGCTGCATCTTAACTAGTACTTGCATCAACTATGACTGATCATTGAATAAATAAATTGTCACTAAATTCAAGAAAATATATATTTTCAGTAAGATATTTAAAAATAATTTTCATAAACAGAATTTCCTTGAAAACAACGATTTTGGAATATCACACAACAGGATAGAATTCCTAACTGGCTGGATATCAGGACATTCGACAACTCAGCTTTTTTTACGGCAAGCCGAGTATCACAGCTTCAAGTCTCTGAGGACGTTTCAGACGCTTGAGCGAGTCTGGAGTGATACTATTACACGAATAACAGCATTATAACCCGCACAGATGCCGAGAATGGCGCTGGAAGGATCGCGATATCAAATATTTTCCTTCCATATGGAGGAAATGGAAAGTAAAAGTCTTCCTTCAGAGAAAAGTCAAAAAGGATGATGGAAGAAGCGAAGTCCTATAAAGAAAGTTATCCAAGGCAGCGGGAGTCAACACAAGAGGCTGGCTGGGGCGATGTCAGAGACGGGTAAAGGATGAGTGTGCTAACATGTGTAAATCCCTGGTACAGTACTCCTGGGCAGGGTGGACAAACTGGAAGGACACGGCAGTCTGTCTACATACAGAGAAGTGAGAGTGCATTTCTTAGTTCTACAGGGACATCATTTTATTTTTACTTCAATTTTTATTGTACTTGAGTTTTTGAATGTACTTCACTCCCACCCCTTCTACTAAGGAAGTTCCAACTCCACACAGAAACAAGACCGCAGATAGTAAGCAGTACTGAGTTACTGCGTATAGTACGTTCCAGAAATATGTTCGCGTTTTCCAGTGACGAAAGAGCTTTCAATATTGAATCATATTTTCGCACAGGTACTGTCCGTTTGCCTACGTCGCATCCCGATTTCCCCCACCTGCTTCTGCTCTCCCCTCTGTAATAGCTGGGCTGTCTTAGCTCTTTTCTGAAAACATTAATTTCTCTTAGGAATTGGAAGTTTACGTAATATTATACAGCTGTTTAATTTAACTTCAATAAAAGGGCCTCGTTAAGTAATTAACTGTCACGTGATTTCCTCCCTTTCTACAATCCTGCGGCATGACTACTTGGACGGACAGTAGATAGCATGTCTGAGTAATTTTATATTTTCGGGTCGGGCAGAAGTGAAGATTGAATTTACAGTACGTAGAGTAGGTACAGAATTATTTCAACATGAGTTACTAGTACGAAGGACGAAACTGGCAATTGGAATTAGATGCAATAGTCTATAGTGCAGTAATATGCACAGAAGAACTGAAGCCTGTATCGAAATGAACGGCCACCATTTTCAAAATTGTGTTTAAATATTCATATTATGATTATTTTTCAATTTAACTTCTTTCTCTATATTGTACGCTAATGTGCTGTAGACAGTATAATATACACTGCATAATGAATACGTTCGCATGGATAACTCACTTCGTGAGTAAAAACACTTATTCTTAATACAGTACTGTACTTTGATTAAAGAAAAACCCAATGAAAATTATCAAACTCAAAATCGCGATATTTCCTCGTTTACGTAAATGGATGAACTACTTTTCTTCCTTCCTATACCTAGTAGAGTGATTTGTGTTTTACGCCAGTATCATCGAACTCCAGTCTTGGAGGGGGGAGCAAGCGGTGTTTCCGGTTCTCTAAAGGTATAGACAGGCTAATATTAAAAATGTTAGTAAAAATAAAATGATGTCCCTGTATATTACCGGTATAGGGATATCTTATGCGAAGTTTTACCGTTAGACAGCAGGAGCGTTCCATGCGGCACAACATGTTGTAGGGCTATATTATGTCATATCTAGCGAAGTTTTACCGTTAGATAGCAGGAGCGTTCCATGCGGCACAACATGTTGTAGGGCTATATTATGTCATATCTAGCGAAGTTTTACCGTTAGATAACAGGAGCGTTCCATGCGGCACAACATGTTGTAGGGCTATATTATGTCATATCTACAGTTAATTACGTTCTCCTGCTCGTTGGTTTTCTGTCCGTGTCAAATTATATTTATAACTTAATTATTTTGTATAACCTAGTATATTTTAACATAATTCAGCATTTTCTTACATCATAATTTAATTTAAATTACAATAAATAATAGCGTAAACTTGTATAATACTGAGCGATTCCACTTAAGAGATGGATGGAGAAATCTGCAGTATGCAGAATATACATACGAGTAAATTGAATATTCATGAACATAAATCAGAACTTTGAGAACGAGGCGCAGGAATAAAAAAATAGGAACTTTATCGAAGATGAATATTACCTCTTTAATCATTAGTATTGTAAAAACTGGATATGCATCCACCAATGTGTTTTTATAGGGAAGGGACTATCAAGATTTAATTCCTCATATTTCTTTCCCTAATTGCAGAAAGATAAAATGCAATGTTTGATAAGATGATATAATATGATCGCAGTAGTATCACGATTATTTCTGTGTTTTCTAGGTTAAGAACATGCAGTTTTCAATACTACGTAGGATGATTTTGAAAATTTGAAGTAAAAACATGGTTTTAATTAGTTTACAGTACATTAAAAACATTATTCACGAAATGTATTTCACTATGGATCGTCCTGGATAAAAAACATCCCAGTTAATCGAGAGTTTACTGCAGGTGTAAAATGCTGGTGTAAACTTCGGAGACTTCTAGAAGTAATGAATATAATCTAAGCTAACATAGCTTGCTATTGAGTTGCATATGTTTTTATTAATTTTTCTTTCCCCTCCTCCAAAATGAAACTGTAGCCAGCAATTCCTTAATTGAAGTAATTATTTTTGTTTAATCGCTAGCACTTTCGAGGCGCAATTTAATTGGTTAAATTTTTTAAGGTTCAAAGCATATATTCAGAATATTTCGGGACCTGAATGAAGACAAAAGGCTTTCCCCGGTTTTTAAATATAGGAACACAAAAAAAATGGCATTTTGAGTTGTTTTTAAGAGTATTTAATGTACTAATACACTACATAAATCCTCAATGTTTATATACCGGAAAACAAATGCACACGCAAAGCGTATTCCTCAAAGTACACGCGCACTATCTGTTGGTGCTAGTTCAGGGTATCCCTATTTTCTAAATAAAGCTTCAATTCAGACAACAGTGGAACAATACAGTAACTGTGGAATGAAAAATAGAAGAACAAACCGAAGTACTCGGAAAATATTGTACAGCGGCCTGATAAGATATATCTCAGTCATAATCGGACGACGACGATGATGATGATGATGATGATGATGATTATGAAGCCGACAATGACGACAAAGTTGATAATGGAAATAGTGATAATGCTGGTAAGTTTGATGACAATGGTACCAGTGGTGATTGTGATATTGGTACTGAGGATAGTGATTTTGATTTTGACATGGTGATAGTAGTCACGATGTTTATGATAATTGCGATAGTAGCTATGTGATTTCGATAAATACGATAGTAAAGATGTCGCCATGTAATTTTCCCGCGAGGCGGGCGAGAGGGTGGAGCTTACAGCATGATCAGCCGCATGTAAGCTGAGCGTATATGAGTGGCTGGGAGCATATCGGAGAGAGGAGTGTAGAAAGAGGAAGACTCCCGTCACGTGATCTGAAGGTAGGAGTGACTGACCAGAAATTGGTTTCTGCGTCGCAGACAAATTACATGGCTACATCTCTAACGATGCTGGTTTTGATAATGATGGTAGTGGCGGTGACGATTTTGATAACGACTATCACGATGATGGTTTTCACAATGACGGTCATGATGATGGAGATTTAGGCAATGGTGATAGTGGGGAAGGTAATTTTGATCATGGTGATAGTAGCGATGGTAATTTTGTATAATGATATTGACTATGGTGATTTTTAATAATAACGCTCATGGCAATGGTAATCTTGATTACCATGATAAAAGAGATGGCGATTTTGATAATAAAAGTCGTGGCGATGATTTTAATCACAGAGATCGTAGTGTTGGTGAATTCGGCAATGACGATAGCATCGATGGTAATTTTGTTTATGAAGATGATTTTGATAATAATGAAGATGGCGGTAATAATTTTGATACTGTTGTTGATATTCATAATGTTGATGGTCCTTGACGTGACATTGATAATAATGATATTGGTGGTGATATTGATAGCGATTTTCACGGTGCGATGGTGATTACGGTCATGACGATGGTGATTTTGAGCCTCACGGTCATGGAGATGATGATTTTGATCCTTACGGTCATGGAGATGGTGATTTTGGTAGTTCCAGTCGTGGCGACTGTGATTTTTGATAATGATGGTCGTGGCAATATTTATTTTTATCATAACGGTCTTGGCTGTGGTTTTGAGGATCATGGCGGTCGTGAAGATGATGATTTTAAAATGACGGTTGTGGCAATGACAATTTTGATCCTCATTGTCGTGGAGATGGTGCTTTTGATAATGACGGTCGTGGCGATGCTGATTTGTATAATAACAGTCTTGATGATGATTATTTGATCATGATGGTCGTGGAGATGGTGATTTTAATAATGGTTGTGACGATGATGATTTTGATTATGACGGTCGTGATGATTTTTTTTTATAATAACGGTACTGGCAATGATTATTTTTGTCAAGAAAGACGATGGCGATATTGATAATGGTGGTAGTGGCGATGGTAATTTTTTGTCCTTATTGTCGTGGAAATAGTGCTTTTGATAATGATGATCGTGACGATGTTGATTTTTATAATAACGGCCTTGGCGATGATTATTTTGATCATGATGTTAGTGACAATGGTGATTTTGATGACGGTTGTGGGGTGGTGATTTTCATCATGACTATCATGGCGATGCGATTTTGATAATGATGGTCTTGGCGATGGTGATTATGGTAATAATGATAGGAGCGATTGTGTATTATGATAATGGCGATGGTGATTTTGATAATGGCGGCTGTAACGATGTGATTTTAATATTGATGAATGTATTTATGGTGATTTTGATCATGGCGATCGTAGCAATGGTGATTTTGACCACGACGTTTGTGACGATGATTTCAAAATGTAAATGTAGGCATAGCTAAGTGAAATCGATATTTTTAACAAAGAATTTCCTCGTTATCAACGTGGTATAATTTTTTTTGCATTTTTATGATGATTAAGTTGCCTTGCAAGAATACATTCTTTATAATTTCTGTTTTGTCATTTTGGGTAATGAATTTCATAGAATTAACCAGTTTAATTTTTGCTAATGCCTGGTTTATGCAAAATAATTATAAGGCCGTCAGTTAATGCACGGAAATATAAAAGGTGCACGGATTATAATAAAATAACACTATGATAGCTATTTATGTATCAAGTACGCAAAATAAGGCTTTAGTACGCTGAAGTTTTTGCGTAGGCCTACGTGGTGCATACAATAGTTTTTAGTAAAAACTCTCTAAATTATATAAAATAAAATAAAGTAAAAGTAAATATAAATTATAAATATAAGTATAAAAGGCATAGTCAGTTAAAATTGTCATATTCTCAACGACGTTGATAAGTATAATGAAACAATGTTGTCATAATTAAAACCCTGTAAAGTTGGTATGACGATTATCACTGCCTTCCGGATCCGAATCTCGTATAGACTACGTACGAATACGGATGTATGTAGACGGCGGTGCATATTCTGAGCGCTCGTTTCTAAACAGTACATACGACTAGTTTATTTATGAAAGACTTTGTATAGTTTTGTGAAAATATGGCTGATGATCTCGAGGAGATTTCAATCTCATTTTTTGTTATATGATGAACTGTTTTGTTTAAAACACTGGTAAAGTTTCTGACAAACATAATGAAACAATGTTGGTTTTTATTTCTTGTTATATGATAAAGTAGCCTATTTTGTTTAAAACCCTGTTGAAGTTGGTATGACGATTGTCACTGCCGTCTTGATTCAAATATAGACTGTGGTGTACGAATACGGATTTAGACGGCTCTGCATTGATTTTGTTTAAAACGCCGCTGAAGTTCAATTTTGGGACTGATAACAGTCCGAAAAGCAACTATTTTAGAGAGCATGCACTAAAAATGTATAAAAGATTTCATCCCATTTGCCTCATAATAAAATCACAAAGTTTAATTTACTTGGAAGACGAGTTTTATTGCTCGAGAGATTATCGTACTCTGAGGCTACAACTTAAATATTTGTCCTTAGCTGTATTTCAAAGATAATACATTCTTAATTTTGTCTCAGTAATCCCCCCACCTCAGAAATTAAATTATTTACACTGTCATACTAGCATTGTACAAATAAATTTCAGTTGCTTATATCGAAAAAAAAAATGGGAACTAAACTTTCAATTTTTCATGCAAGTTATTAGAATTGAAACAGGTCGCTAATATTTGTGCAGAAAATCGGAAAAGCTCAAGAACGTCATAGAAAATGGAGTTAACTGCTTCAGTTGATCTTTTTTCTGCCGTAAAATGGAGGCAGATAAATTAAACGGCATTAAACTATTTCCTGAAAGAAATTAATATAGTCTACTCTTATCTTAATTTTCACACTTACTACTTGATGTCAGAATCTTCGGATCATGGCATTTACATACCTGAAACAAAAGAAAATGGATTTAAGAATATAAGTATTATAAATAATTAATTTTTACTACACAATCATGTAGAATCAATGTGTTCACCTTCAATATGGATGCAGAGAATGATTACCATCAAAGAATATATATGATATAGCTATCAATTTCGGTTGAATTTCTGTTTTATTTCAAATTATATTGTATACAAAAAGAAGAAAGTAGAAAACACTTTCAGATAATACAGAGAGTTCACTAGTAAACAGTTTTCACTCAGGTAAATACCATCGGCCTTTTACTATTATACAGGGACATCATTTTATTTTTACTAACATTTCTAATATTAACCTGGCTATACCTTTGGATCAACGGTTGAGAACCGGAAACACCGTATGCTACCCTCTTCCACTACTGGAGTTCGATGATACTGGCGTAATATACAAACAAATCACTTTACTAGATATAGAAGGGAAGAAAAGTAATTCATCCATTTACGTAAAGTAGGAAATATCACGCTTTTGAGTTTGATAATTTTCATTAGGTTTTTGTTTAATCAAAATACAGTACAGTATTAACAGTCAGTGTTTTTACTCACGAACTGAGCTGTCTATGCGGACGTATTTATTATGTAGTGTATATTATACTGTCTACAGCACATTAGCGTACAATACAAAGAATGAAGTTAAATTGAAAAATAATCATAATATGGATATTTAAACACATTTTTCAAAATGGTGGCCGTTCATTTCGATACAGGCTTCAGTTCTAATAGTGTAATTCCAATTACTAGTTTCGTCCTTCGTACTAGTAACTCATGTTGAAATAATTCTGTACCTACTCTGTAAAGAGTACCTTACGTACTGGAAATTCAATCTTCACTTCTGCTCGATCCGAAAAGATAAAATTATTCAGAAATGCTATCTAGGTCCAAGTGGTTATGTCGCAGGATCGTGGAAAGGGGGGAAATCACGTGACAGTTAATTACTTAACGAGGCCCTTTTATTTAAGTTATTTTAAACAGTTGTATGGGTATAAAATTACGTAGACGTCCAATTAGGCCTACTAACAGAAATTAATGTTATCAGAAAAGAGCTAAGACAGCCCAGCCATTAGCCTTTACAGAGAGGCGAATAGAAGCAAATGGATAAAACCGGAATGCGACGTAGGCAAATGGACGACAGTACCTGTGCGAAAATGATGCAATATTGAAAGCTCTGTCGTCACTGGAAAACGCGAACATATTTTTGGAACGTACTGTTTACTATGACCGTAAGGCTACTATGACTGTATATGCGGTCTTGGATCTGTGTGGAGGACGGTTGAACTTCATTAGTAGAAGGGGTGGGAGTGAAGTACATTCAAAAACTCAGGTACAATAAAATCTGAAGTAAAAATAAAATGATGTCCCTGTAGACCGAAAGTGATTGCCGAGGAAGTAGTGAAACATTGGAAAGGTTGTAGTGGAAACGTAACTATGGTAAGAAAGCCTGCCTCTCAACACGATCTTTAGCAAGAAATAACTTCACTTAAAATCCTGACAACTTTTCCGAAGTAGACCAAATATCTTATAATTATAAATAAAAGTTAATAATTTGACTCAATTGTGTAATGTTTTAAATGGCGCGTGCAATAATTTCGTAGGTTATTTAGTAAATATCGCTTACAGCTGAGGCTCTTGGAGCTAAACCGGACCCCAGCAGGCATGAGTTACTCAAAATCCAAGTATCGCAATACGGTCTTACGGCAAACTGAAATTTTTCCCACCCCTACTCAGGCAAGTGCTTGTGAGGTGAGTTGAAAAGAAGCAAGTCTGGTCCAGATTACCCCTTCACCCAGAGTTTATCCAGCAGATCTGAGCTTTCATTACTGTCACCTCATGGAGGTGCTGTTATGACCCATCTCACTGAGGAGGAGGGGCCGTATGAGGAGCTCTAAAGCTCACCGCGGGTCTGGGAGCTCAACTGCAGTTTAGGCGGGCTCACGCCGCCCCCACAAATCAATAGAAGAGAGTTGGAGATAATCGTCTGCAGGTTACCCAATACTTTAAAGGGAACGGCAGGAGCAAGTAGCTTTAATAGCATGGTTTCTGCGTTATTTACTAGGTACTAGGTATTTTGAATTGAGCTTCTTTCAAGCTAATGAAATATAACATGCTAAAACTTTTAGATAGTTGGTTATAGTATCAACTTTAAGTGAGAAAGAGGGAAGAGAAAATATTACACTATACGAGTACATTTTAACCTCAATTTCGGAAAAGCTAACCTCAATTTCTTAATCATTTGTAACACAGTAAGCCAAAAAAATGAAAACTAAATGTAAATTTTTATGTTTTTCATACCATGGATCATAATAAAGCTTCGATCAATTCCGTTTTTTTTTTTTTTTTTTTTTTTTTTCAAAATTTTAACTCTGCACACAAATCCAAAAAAAATATTATGGTCATTCTGGGAGACCATTATGCCACAGTAGGGATTTTGATCTAATATCGCATCCCTAGAACAATACTGTCGCAACTCCCAAACATTGCATTTTGAGTTACATACAGTTCTGTAATCTTTATTTAATCCTTTACCAAACAGTAGAACTATCGTATCTCAAAGTTCAATGGCAAAGTCTGCAGGACTCATACTGATACTTGGTAATCCTCAGTTTTCATAGGACTTTGAAATGTTTATCTTGCATTTACTCAAAACTAACTTTTGGTAGTTACGACAGTATTGTTCTGAGGGTGCGACATATCAATGTAGCACAATGTGACATTCTACTGGCAATTTTCCTTGCTACAATCGAGCTAGTTCTTATTTGAAAACACAGTTGGCATCTCTACGAATCCTCAAGCAGTGAGTTCTATACTAAACTGGAGGCACTGCTCAATGCTTTAAAAGCGTGACCGAATGCTGACCGCCGGAGGATATTGCTATCTCTTTCTAACATAGTGTTGTCCGTGTCTCTCTTGCAGTGAATGCTATCTTACACTAACAGTATTTTTATTGCTTACTGCTCATGTACAACATCAACCTTATGAAAGACTCGTTGAAACACATTAGTTAGAAAGAGAGAGCATTACGCTCGCCAGCAGTTACTGTTTCAGACAAGAAAGAGCATTGCAGTGGTGCCTCCAGTTTAGTATAGAGCTCACTGTCCTCAAGAGATGGTTGCATGGTGGCACATATGTGCTATAATTATAGAGTAAGAAAGCAAACTTCTGTTTTAAATTGTATCATCAAAAGTAATGAATGAATGGTGTATCTGAACTATAAAAAGAGAAACATTAATAAATTATACATTTGTAAAAAACATTGTATAATATAAAGGGTTAAAGGTTAATTCATATTCAGAAAAAGTAAACTTAATTTAGGAAAAGTTAACCCAAATTTCGGGAAAAAGGAAATATTACACTATAATTTTCAATCTCAATTTCGGAAAAGCTACCATCAATTTCGGAAATGGTAATTCATATTCAGAAAAAATAAACTTAATTTCGAAAAGCTAACGTAAACTTCGGGAAATACAAATTCAATATCGGAAGTGATATCAAACCCATTAAGTTGTATCACAAGAAATTGTAGTACTGAAATTAGTACTGACGGAAGAATAAAAACTGCATGAAATAAAACTGTTAGTAGAATATTGTCTAACAAGTATAAACTTCAGGTCAAAATATGAACAAAATAATAACCATATACAAAATAATTGAACCAATTCATGAAACCATAATCTTTATATAAATATAAATATCGAGGCGAATATTTTCAATGTTCAAGTTTTTTATTCTTAATTTCGTTTCCCCTTTCCTACTATACTCTTATAGTGTTTTCGGAGTTTAAAAAAGCCATTGGGTATACGAACATCTTCTTAGAGAACATCTCCTTTTTTTGTAATATAACTAAAAGAAGATTTTTGCTTATTTTGTAACTATATAACATAACACAAGTAAATCTATTCACTTTATTATTCAGTTATTGGAAATATAAATACTATTATATACAGTGAAGTCCCAATTGCTCTGCCTTCCTTGTTACCCGGATCGCTTTTCTTTTACATACAGTAGTGTACGTATATACAGTAATGAACAATAACGAAGTTTTTTAAAGACAATTACATACTGTACTGTATTACAAATAAAAACTCGTTTATTATGTACAGTCTTAGATAAGTTCCCTTCGAAAGACTTTGGTTATTTTTTTGAGAGCGTAGGTTCACAAATGAAGGAATCGTGTGAACCAGGCGCTGCCCGAAGTAGACTTCAATTCACGCTACAGGAGATCGGTCTTTTTTTTTTTTTTTGGCGTCTAAGGCTATACATTAGGGTGGAGTGAAAGTATGAAGTTTGTGATATCAAAATGTAATACCAGGGAAAAGTTGTGGGGTGATATAATAAAGAAAAATGCAAAATATTTTTTCTCTAGCTTAATATTTAGAGGTGCACCAAGAGCATCATATTTTGAAATGTTCACAAAATTTGGAGGTTCAGATTTTTTAGTGAGAGAACATTCTCCAGTGGTTTAATCTGAACAGGATACCAGGAAAATGTAAAAAAGACATGTTACAGAACTGTGCATATTTTTAGTGCCCTGTTATTTCATCTTGAAGTGTCACAGAAATCTCAATTTACAAGAAAATTGGGCATAATCACAAAACTCTTAGATATGATATAATTAATGAAAATGTATTTTTCTTACGTTGCAGGGTATTTAAATCAGAACAATGGCTCTAATTAAGACAAGAAATCTGACCTTCTGCCCTGTATTCGGAATGCAGGAGGGGCTGAACCCATCACAATTACCTACTAATCATGACGTAATGACATAATATCTGTAAGTAAAAAATGAATTAAAACTTTACTTCGAATCAAAAGAACTTACTGTTGGAGAGATTTCAGAAAGAGTTATCAAAACTAAGAAATCTGGGTAAAGACATCTATTCCGACATTCGGTCATACAAGAATATTACAATTTTATTGATTCGTGCTTACTATGATCAATATCTAAAAATACTGTTTACTGCAACCCCAATTTAGAGTTTCCAAATAAAGTTTAAATATGTGATTTTACAGCAATTCACTAGCTACATAATGAAAAGCAAAATAATAGGACAAATATAAAAAGGCAAAAAAAGAACTATAATTTTAAGAAACTTCAAAGCCCTTCGGGCAAACTCACAAATTAAATGTAGAGTCTCTATATTTTTCAATTTCCTAAGTTAAGTGAAAAGATAAATTTTTGCAACTATTACATTTAGAAAACATATAAAAAACAATTTCATGTATAAATTCACTCCACCCTACTGTACATGTGAGTAACGTCTTCCTACATTACTTCGTCCGATATTTATCCCTTCAAAATGACAGGATCAGAAACAACACAGCGCTTTCATCATTCGTATTATCCTGACGTTTGCTTATCCCAATTGTTCTCGACATGTATAGTTTGGATAATCAAAATCTACTCTAAGAACTTTTATAAGCAGTAGATCTATAAAGCGTTTATTCCCGTTGAAACGGTGCCTCATAGTATTTAGATTTACTTCTGTTACTTTACATACGTTAGAAAATACTTACTCGAATACAGTAACTGATTTTAGTTATACAGTATTACAAAGAAGGTGGAATATCATCTAAGACGCCATATACTCAATGACAATCTCTCCCATAAATCTAACCACGTTGCACTTAAAATTTAATCATACTTTTATGTGCCAAGTTTTGCTCTGCAAGTCGTAATATCTAACTACTGTGTTAAGTACGCTGTATTCATGTAAAATCACGACATTTAATCAGATTTTAAAGACCGTACCCGACATAGCTGTATTAATTTCCCACCTCATTTAATTATGTCATACCGAAGTCTCAGACGTCAGCGCTATCTCTGGGAGTTCTCCACAATTACGTGCTACGTGAAACTCTCCAAGCGGGATTCCCATGAAATTCGTAGTAGTAGACATCACACGAAAAATAATAATAATGAAGATAATAACATTTTGAAAAATCAAGTAATTGTGTAATGATGGTAAAGGAACCTGCATTCAAATTAACAAATTCCATTTTAAATCCGCTCAACTTGGCAGTCAATTTTGCCATTCTAGACAATAAATCTGAGGATCGCGTGTTCAATTCCGGCTGAGGACGATCGATTTTTCCGGACAATGAAGATGTGTTGCAACAGTTTTCTTCGGAAGGAAGTAACCTTCTTGAAAAGGTCCAAGAGAAAACTTATCGGATATTTCTAGCTCAAAGCAAAATTCAATTTTAGGGTAAAACGTGGAGGCTTCATTGAGGATTCATCCCGGAAGGGTTTAAACGTCGACGTGCATTTATATAAACGAACAAGGAAAAGAATCACAGATATAAAGCTCAGTTTTAGAAACTGACTAGGATAGAATATACATAGTTTATGATCATCGCCATATTATTATCTCTAATTCACTGTTTCACAGTGTTCTGCCCAAGGGCAGATCTTTCACTGCAAACCCAGCTTTCTCCAATCTTTTCTATTTTCTGCCTTCCTCTTTGTCTCCGAATATGATCTATATTTCTTAATATCGTCTATCATCTGATATCTTCTTCTGCCTCTAACTCTTCTTCCCTTCATTCGTTCCAGTGCATCCTTTAGCAGACAGTTTCTTCTCAACCAGTGACCCAACCAATTCCTTTTTCTCTTTGTGATAAGTTTCAGCATTATTCATTCTTCACCTAAGCTTTCCAACACACCTCATTTCTTATTCTATCTGTCCATTTCACATGCTCCAATCTTTCCCATAATTTCAAATGTTTCTAGTAGCTTTTCTTTAATTCGTCGTAATGTTCATGTCTCTGCCCCATAGAATGCCGCACTCCACACAAGGTACTTCACAAATCTTCTTTTAGTTCTTTCGCCAAATGTCCGAAGTAAAGATGCTTCTTTTTCTGTTAAAAGCTTCCTTTGTAATTATTGCTATCCTCCTTTTGACTTCCTGGCAGCAGCTCACGTTACTGCACTTATAGTAGAATCCAAGTATTTTAAGCTGTACTTTTTCTACTGCCGCATTTAGAATTCGCACGTTTACCTTTATGTTTTCCGATAACCATGGTCTTCGTTTTGTTTGCATTTTTCTTTATCCCATACTGCTTACAGCTGTCATTTAGCTTCAGTAGAATATGCCTTAGCATCGTCTTTTCTTCTGCTAAAAACGCTCTATCATCAGAAAATCTTATAATAATAATAATCCGTGGCGCTACAGCCCGTGAAGGGCCTAGACCGACCAGCCGGCTGCTGGCCTCACGCCCACATGCCGAAGCAGAGGTGGACGATCATCCAACCAGAATGGAGGTATCGTGTGGTTAGCACAATGATCCCCCCAGCCGTTATAGCTGGTATTCGCAACCGGATTTCGCTACCTATCGTAGCTCCCCAAGTGCATCACGATGCTGGGTGGGCACCGGTCCCATACACTGGCCGAAATTTCATGAGAAAATTTCTTCCCCCATGAGGAATCGAACCAGCGCGCATTCCGTAACGCGAGTCCTAGGCGGGATGCCTTAGACCGCGACGCCACGGCGCGGGACAGAAAATCTTATACACGTCATATATTCTTTTTCCTCCTCTATCACCCCCATGTTCTAAAAACAGTTAACTAAATTCTTTATGTAACTATTGAACATCATTGATAAATGGCATCATAGTTGTCTCCTATCCATATTTCACTTCATTCTGTCATTCCTTTTCCTATCCTTTCTTTGACTCATTGTTTCATATAAATATTACTGAATAGCTTCCTCTCTTTCCATTCCACACCAATTTTCTTCGGGATCCCAGTAAGTTTATTCAAATCTTTCCTGTCAAATGCCTTTTCAAAATCTACAGAGGTCCATAAATATAATGATATATGATATGTATTTCTCTATATATATTTCGTCCTGCTGACCCTTCACATTTCTGTATTCGGGCCAGCATTACTTACATTATTTACAAACCTTAGGGCCTACACACTGACGTAACGTGAGAGAGGGAGTAGGAGAAATGGGATGTCCACTTTCTGTTTCATTGTTTGACGAAATATTCAATTCATAAAGCCGATTGTAACACTTCTATTTATAGCAAGGTGGACGACCTACTAAAGCCCGAATTGTCCGTTTCAGTCTCAATAATGCAAACGAACCAGCGTCCACATTTAACATGGTGCGTCATCTTTTCAAGTGGATGTAACTGAATGCGAGATTGAAGGTCCTCTACGTTGTTTAAAGAGAATGTCACTTTGATATACACTTCGAATACATAGGAAACTTACTAGATAATCTTATTGAGATCCTCATAGATCATATTTTCCCTGTGACAATATTTATTTGTAGATATTAACTTTGAAATATAATATATGATTAATAAAAATGACAGGTCACGCCAATGCAGCATCACTGAAACCCTAAATGCAGATAAGTAATCAGCATCATTCATCGATCGTAGAGAAATCACGAAATCCTACCCATCTCCTCCATCTCCAGCTTACAAGCAAACATTCTGATGTGGAAAGATAAAAGAGTTAATTTTTTCTTCCACCATGTTAATAATGTCAAAAAGAAGTGCTTATAAAAATTTTGGCCACTCGACTGCAATTACGAGGCCGTCCAGAAAGTGATTTTCCTGGGTCCGTTTACAGAAAAAAAAACAAATTGAATGGAAAGATTTATTGAAGCAGATACAGCAATTGTTGAGCTATTTGTCAATATATGCCCCACTGGAATTGAGACATTTGTCATCCTTGGGATCAATTTTTGTATCCTTCTGTCGTAGAAGTCAACCGCTTAGGATTGAAACCAGAATTTGACAGCCGTCTGCACCTCTCTGTCGATTCCATAACGTGACAAAATATGCCTCAATTCCGGTGAGGAATATGTTGAAAAATAGCTCAACAATTGCTGTGTCTGTTCCAATAAAATTTTCCAATGAAACTCTGTTTTGTTTATTTTAACGGCCCCTGACGAACTAATTTTTACGGCCCTCGTAATTGCGGTCGAGTGGCCAAAATTTGTAAAAGCACTTATTTTGACATTATTAGCATGGTGAAAGAAAAAAAATAACACTTTTATCTGCCCCCATCAGAATGTTTGCTTGTTAGTTCAGTCCACTTCAGTGTCAATCACAGAAAACAAAAAAAGTCAACAAAATTTAACTCTGAAAGTTGATTTTTAAATAACTGTAACTTCAAGTAATAAATAAATGTCCGCAAAATCTTTCGTGTTTTTATTCTGTTATTGTAATATTACAACTCTTACTTTTGACGTTAAGTATTGTTGTTTCGTATTTCCGCTCTCAGTAGTTGGTAATAGTATTTAGTATGCCGTGATAGATAACAGTTTGTTTTTTAAATTCTTTACAAGGAAACGTAATAATGTCTTCTTGCTGTGTTTTATAATAATTATGATCATTTACGTAAGTAATTCGGTTTTGCAAGTTATTTAATTTTATTTGTTGAATAATCTTATTAAATTGCACTCGATGTTTCATCTTAATAACATAATTTCACGAGACTTTTAGGCTCTTGAAATTGAAGGGTTCAGAACATGGTGGGCCAAGCGCCATTTACTAAAACCGTAGAAAACAAGAGTTAAAATGAAGTTATTACCATAATTTAATGGAAAAAATAGCAAGTAAAATAAAGTATACACATTAAAACTAAATTATATGTCAATCTTCATTAAAGTATGGTCTTAACTTTAATTTAACCCTTGCTTTCTCCGTTTTTATAAAAGAGAGCTTGCCCCACTATGACTCTGAACCCTTCAATTATCAATAAGATGAAACAGCACTCGTGCAATTACTACAGATAATGCCAGCGAAATGAGCCCTGGGTCCATCGTCGAAAGTTACCCAGCATTTGTTCTAAATGGGTTGAGGGAAAAACCCGGAAAAACTTCAACCAGGAAACTTGTTCAAACCAAGATTTGAGCCCTGGCCCCACTCGTTTCACGGTCAGGCATACTAACAGTTACTCCACAACGGTGGACATGTGTGTCTACTAAAATTAAAGGAGATCTAAGAACCTCTTTACGTTGGCAATTTGGTTTGTCTGTAGATGAAATATACGCTGCCGCAGATATGTAGCCTATTTGTATTGTGAACCACGCTCTGTGTGCGTCACCGGACATCCAGCTAATGAGAGACGCGACATACATCTAGGGCCTACAACAGCGATTTCGTGGAAAATGATCTGCGCAACAGTAAAAAAAAAATTGTTGTATTGGTCCAGTAACAGTTTATCGAGTTTAATGTCTTGTTATATTTGAATCGGTGCTAATTTCCACCTCGAAACCTTCTGTAGAGATATAAAGTCGATGTAAAGAGAATGAGGTCAGGATTGTTCGAAAAGACGCCGAGATTGACAGATGCGTGGGGGAGGATGGAACGCTCTAAATTGAAAGCGATAATAATAGACATATAAAGTCAGAGCGTCACAGTCTGAAAATAACCCTCGATATGTTACAATGGTACAGCTCGCTGTTAAGTGCTGAATTTCCAACTTGAAGTGTGGCCGTATTGCGTCATCACAATGTTAATACCGCACAGTCTTGCTCCAGGACAGAACTTTTTTTTTTTCGAAATGTCACGTGAATTTGTTACAATCATACGCAACAGAAGGAGTCGCTGAACGATATTACCACCACGGAAATAGCTTAACGTTGTACAAAATTAATCTAAATGTAGGATTTGATCGAAGTTTGTTTCTTAAAGCAAGCTCCGTAGAGAGAAATCAGGAAAAGCTAAGAATTAAAGAGGTAATCAATACCTAGTTGAAAATTTAATATCAGAAAGATTTAAATTGAAAATATTAGCTTACAGAAAATGGGTGAGACACTTAATGGAGAGAGTAAACAGTAAAATAATACGAGATGGAAATATGAGCACTAAGTTCAAGTTTCAAAATATGATTATACCCAACAATATAAATAATAATAATAATAATAATAATAATAATCCTAATAATAATAATAATAATAATAATAATAATAATATTAATAAACTATATCTCGAACGAAAGATGGATATATTGACGTCTTCTTAGCTGATATCCCCTTCTTTGTAATAATTATGACTAAAATAAGTTTCCAAAGCAAAGTCAAAAGACAAAGCAATAGCATTTTTGGAGGTGTATTAAAGGATCAAACCTTTGGCAAATATCTGTGAAAACACAAACTTGTATTTTCTAGAGTGTAAACTCTATTTATTGCTTTGCGTTTTCTATGTTTCGGCTCCATTTCGCCTCTTCAGCTAGAGAAGTGTGATGACAAAGATTCTGTCGATCACTACGCTAGGACAGAGTGGAGAAGGAAAGATCTCTAACGAGAAATTCCAAAATTGTAGAATTTAATAAAGTAAGTTATTTGCGTATTATGTAACATCCATATGAGTAAAGCAACAAAAATAAATCTAAATACTATAAATGAGCATTGTTTCAAATGAATCTTTCTTTTACAAACCCTTTAAGGGGTTTCATAAAGTAGCGGTTGAACTTTTTACAAAATATTAAATAACTTGACTACCACTTCATGAATTTTATTCAAAAGTTTGCTTACTTATTCTACATGATTGAACTTCAATTTGATATATAATACATCTAGTAACCATGAATATGTTTGAAAGATTGAATTTCTTAAGAAAAAAATTTGTGCCTTACAAAAAACATGATTTAACCTAAACCGAGAAAATAATAGGCATTTACTATTTTTTTTACTTAAATCTGATATCATAATCTAAAGATTGGCCCTCAATGAGCATCACAGCTGATTCCATACTGATTTATAGATTTTTAAATTTGCATTAAAATTTTTTTTCGATGTATTTTTACTAGAAAATTGCTAACTTTTCATTCAAATTTAACCATTGTGATCCAATCTCTAGAGATTATTACAAAGGACGAGTGTACAACATTGGAATGAAATCAGACTAACGGTTTTTGAGATATCAGGTTTTTCGCATGGAAAAATGTAATTATCAGGAAAATGAGTCTAAAGTTGGGAAATGCTTCTACTTAGATCCTCCACTTAAAAGCACTTATTTCGTATGTTACAACCTTCCTGTCAACATGCTGAATATGTTTGGAAATGTATACTCTATCGATTGAGACAATGAAAAAATTTCAAATTTTTTTCACGATTCTTACTGTTATAAGCCCCCTTCAGTCACGAAATACAAAGTTTTGAAGAAACGTAAAAAACTATTCAAAACAAATGCATGAGTTAAGAACTGGAATATTCGAAATGTGAAATGTTTGTAAAAACATAACGGATATTTCTATATGAAAAAGAATTCTTTCTTAAATTGAATATGACTCAATATTGATGTTTGAAAATGTTTTACTTAAAATCTGGTAAAGATTTAACAAAACAATATCTTTATTTCATGAAATAATTGAACATTTCGTTCAAAAATAATACAAATTTGGATTCTCAAAACCATATTTAGAAGCTGTCTTCATAAGTTTTGTTATATGTGAACAAATTTTACTCTAAGTCGTATGAAATGTTGCTAAGGACATAAATAACAAATTTCTGCACGAAATAATCTAATACAATAATACATTAGGCCTACATAAAAGAGAACACCATTATTCTAACAAATCCAAAATTCAGACACAAAATAATTAATTTAACAAACACAACAGCTTAGGCTACAGTTTTGTTCCTTCTGTACCAGCCTTGTCACTGACTTATGGGCCTTCTCCACGAAACGTAATTTTCAAGCGCACATGTCACAACAGAAATACCGTTCAACTTGTGGTATTTTTCTACAAAATATCTATCCCTATAGGACAGGAATTAGCAATAAACTCAATTGTGTTAAAATATGACCTATGGGATTTCTAAAAAAAATCGATTCAAATATGAACGCTTTATATGCTTATAAAAGTACACTTTATGCATAATTTTATGTTGTGTTTCCAATAACCGAGTACATAGAATATTATATTTACTACTCTTACTTTATATATGTTAGAAAACACATTGGGCACTGTTTTTGCCCCTTTAGAACCTCGTGGTATCACTCTTGTTGCTATAACAGCAGCCACCCTGTCAGGTATGCTCTCCACTAGTTTGTGTAGGATATCTACTGGAATGCGTCGCCATTCCTCTTCCAACATGGCACTCAGTTGGAGAATGGAAGTTGGCCGCATCTCCCGAGACCTCAATCGCCGGTCCAATTCGTCCCAAAGGTGCTCAATGGGATTGAGATCAGGACTCTGTGCAGGCCAGTCCAACCGGTGAACATTATTGTGTCCATACCACTGCATAGTAGCCGCCGAAACATGGGGCTAACATCCATTGTCCAACTGAGTGCCATGTTGCAAGAGGAATGACGACGCATTCCAGTGGATATCCTACACAAACTAGTGGAGAGCATGCCTGACAGGATGGTTGCTGTTATAGCGGGAAAAGATGGTACCACGAGGTTCTAAAGGGGCAAAAACAGTGCCCAATTACTTTTTGGTAGATAGTGTACATTAATAACTTGTTTTAGGCTTATTTTAGTTAGGCTATATTACAACGAGGGGTGATGTCCGGTAAGAAGACGGCTATATACCCAATGGTTAAATACTTAAAAGGTCAAAATATAACAGTATAACAAAGTTTAAAAATAATGGAGATAATTATTACAGTGTTCAGACAACTGTAATAATTATCTCCATTATTTTTAAATTTAAATACCCAATGGTATTTTCTGAACTCGAATTAGCTGATAATATTTATCTTTGTAAAACAAATTAAGAATGTATCAATCATTTACAGAAAATGATGTAGTAGAGACCCTGTCAGGTAGCAAACAATTAGTGTTAACGTGATTTAGAACAAACCAGCGTTCCCGAAGAAAATCTATCCCATTACTGTAATTTATTGCACAAATCTAAAAAATCTGCTAGGTATCAAACTCAATTTATAGTTGGTGAGAGGCCGTGGGCTGACTGACTGAATACCAACTGCTGAGTCTGGAAAATTTTCGAAATGATTTGTATTTTTCTGGTAAAGTTGAAATGTTTCCATGAATACTAAATTGTCATTACATGACTACAAAAATGTAATAACGTAACGGAAAGTTTAAATATCTTTCACGAGTTTTTCAATAGAATACGGTCCCACGCTCTGACAGTTAATTCGTTTAAAGATAAACTCTTAAGTGAAAGGAGAAAGGAATAATATTAACGAAAGCGACTGAAAATACGGGAACAAAGAGAATTCTTCCAGATATGAAACGCTGAATTTGTAAAGGCTAAAATGATTTATTTCAACAACACACAAAGAAAACGTTTCTTTCAGATGTATATTTCTTATTCATAGCGCTTTGGTGTAAAAAATACAAGATATAAGATTTACAATCGAAAAGCTGCTACATTACATTTTGTATTATCACATAAAGGTCCCTCATGGTATATTCAACGCCTTTTAAAGTCTTTTTGTATAATCTTTCTCCGCAGAAGCAAAGCCATTCATCATGTGTACTAGACATTTCTTTCTCTAAACCAACACGCCTGAAAAAGAATGCAATTCGCCAAGCAGGAAAATAAAAAATGTTCATCGATCAATACAGAACTTTTCTAGTCATACGCTTCTGAACTATGGGAAATATAGCTGTAAAATATCAGACCGCAAGAAGAATGTTAAACTTAATGCCTTAGATTGCATGGGATGGTTATTGTGCTTATTTATGACCGCATGGCTGTAGGTTATAATTTTACAAATTCACTAATAATGTTTTTGATGGAAATAACATATCTGTAAGTAAAAACAAAACGTGAAGCAGATACAAAATACTGCGGACGAAGGATTAGCGAAACAGCTGGAAGTGTGTGAGGTTAGGAGCATAGACAAGACTAAAGGAGGAGAAGATATGATAAGAACGAGCGAAGGAATGAAGCGACCACCAGATAATAGTGATTGCGAGGACAAAATAGATAGAGCTTTGGAGAGGTTATTAAATGGCGAAATTGAGGACAGAATAGTGAGGAGGATGAAATTGGTCAGGAAGAAGAGTGCTAAAAAGTGAGTGCAAGAAAGTCAGGGTAGCAAAAGTGATAGAATAGGAATAGAGAAGAAAGTGTTAAGTGTAAGAAGATAGTTAAGAGTGTAGTAAGATATGCATGCAAACAATGAATAAAAGAAACGTAAAGTGAAAAAAACATCGGAACGAATGTGAAGTGGAAGACAGAGAAATTGGAAGTGTAATTAAGTGAATTAAATATTTCAATGTTTTTCAATATTGCGGGTTGTGAGTAATATCAGGGATACTATAACTGTAGGAGTATGATAGGAATAAATATATAGAAAGGGGCAGTAAAAATAGGAAATATACTGTAGGAGTGAAGTGAAGAGAAAGAGATAAATACGTAAATAAAAATAGAGCAAGGGAAATGCAAACAATTAGTTCAGGAGAAAACTGCTAGAAAAGAATGATAAGATTGGGTAGATTTGAGAGCAGAGAAGAAAATAAATGAAAAAAAGTGAATTATTAAGGAAAGGAATATGCAATTTTAAATACGAAAGCGAGAAATGGGAGGGAAACAGACCAGGTATGAGAGAGAATAGAAGAGGATAGATAGGGAAGAATATATATCAATTCAGCGAATACAGAAGAATAGGAAGTAATCAAAAAATACTTGGCAAATGAATATATTAATAGAAAAGAGGGATATGTATTAAAGCGATGGTGGATCGAAAGCAGAAATGTGATGGTCCATCATAACTGTGAATTGTAAAGCTTGCTGACAAATATATGTCACGTCACATCATATGACATATATATTATATCATATCATATCATATCATATCATATCATATCATATATCATATCATATATCATATCATATATCATATCATATATCATATATCATATCATATATCATATCATATATCATATCATATAATATCATATATCATATCATATATCATATCATATCATATCATATCATATCATATCATATCATATCATATCATATCATATCATATCATATCATATATCATATCATATATCATATCATATATCATATCATATATCATATCATATCATATCATATCATATCATATCATATCATATCATATCATATATCATTTATCGTATCATACCATATCATATATCACATATCATATCATATCTGTAAATAAAAGATCTATTCTACATGAATGAAATGAACGCATTTTTAATGTCTATAAATGCTATAACGAAGCTTCAAATACACTGTGAGTCATAGATGTTTAGTTTGTAAGATTATCTGAGGGACATCAAAAATGTGATCATACTTATTATATTGGCTGCGCCATATAACTGTTTTTTTTTTTTTTCAGATAATTGTTATGCAGGCTTGAGAGAATATTTCGGAAAGGTTTTAACCACACCACAGAGAATTAAAATTATTTAATTTTATTTAGAAAGAAAATAAGTAGTAGAGATCAGTTTAATTCTTGATCAGCACCAATGCCAAAGACAAGTAAAGAGTGTAGTAAAGAAATTCAATGAAAAAGGAATTATTCTTAAGCTTAACAAAGTCAATTCAGGAAGAACGAGGACGAAGGGGATACAAAACATTGAAGCTATACAGTAAACAGTAAAATCAGAGCCCTCCACCAAAAAAGGATACTAAAGACGTGCACAAGAACTGAGGCTGAGCCCAACATGAGACGAATTTTGAAAGAGAACTCAAAGTGTTTCCCTGTAAAATGCAAGTAAAATACTTGCTAACAGTTCAAGACAAGCATCGAAGTGTTGAAATGTAGCCTCCAATAGTTTAAACAGAACGTTGGAAGATGATGACGAATAGTGCATTTCGAAGTATGAAGAGGGTGTTCATATCTTTCGGTGAATTGGAATTAAAAAAATTAACGTTCTGAAGATTCACTTATCCATTAAGGTGGAATGAGCTTCGTCTGTAAACAGCACATTTTTTACCCATTTTTCATCATTTATTATCATTTTGTTTCCAAATAATACAAAACAATTTTAATACTCCGTGGCATATATAAAATCATTACGAAGTACTCGTATTCTCCCAAGCTTGAACAACAATTACTTGAAACAAAAGAAAAATATGATAGGCAAATAACTTTGCGAAATATAAAACACTAAAATTGGTATATTTTTATTGGCGCATCCAATATGATTTTTCTGAAACGAGAACAGGTAATGAAAACAAGAAACGAATAAAAAAAATATCCATTTACAGTCAGCATTATAGTCGCGCCGCTGTTATTTCCGACGTGACTCCTCCTTTTTGCTTACGTCTTAGGAAATGAAGGCTGTATAAAGTCTACGTAGGTATTATCGTTCGCCGTTTTTGTCCTTTCGTTGCCGAGCTACCAGACGAGGAATCTATTTGCCACACCGTTAAACATTATCATGTCGTAGCTCCTATGATAATAAATCAAACGCACTGTAATTGAGCAAATAATTGAGCGGCAAATAACGTCATCATGCTTTCCGCGAACGCGGGCGATTATATTAAGTATGGTATCTATAGAGCCTTAGGAAGTGCATAATGTAATCAGGAGCGAATCACAAGACGCACACGTTTAAATGTAGCGAACCTGCACCGTGATTGGCTGCCGGAAATAAGAGCGACAGAACTATAGCTTTCAAATATTATACTTTTGTGAAACCAGGCACAATATTGTTAATATTTATAAAACACACAATACAATAATCTAACATGAGTGTGTAGAGTACTGTAACGTTATAAAAAATATACAATACATATCGTCGTTGTTCCTGCAATAACTCCTAGGCCTATGTGCAAAATATAACATTTTTCAGCAGGAAGAAAAAACACATTTATTCAGCCTATGGCAGCCGTAGACAGGAGACTGTGAATTCTTACATTTTCGAAACAAAGAAATATAATTACATATAGGAGAATTTATTATTTGCTGTATCGCTATTTAAGTTATTTAATAGAGCAAAAATATGAAAATCGATAAATATGCCACATAGGAGTTATTGCAGGAACAACGACGATATGCTACAGAATGTGGAAAAATGGGCAGGTATAGGCATGGCCCGCCGAAGTGGTGTGCAATTTGAAAATGGATCACAGTTCTGCCATCTATCCGTAATATACGGAACCCGAATCACGCAATGAAGTGGATAGGCATTGGATACACACATCTTGAGGGAGGCACTCGCAATACATGTTCCTTTCATTTCTGCTAATATTGTTGCACTCCCTCCACTATGTTCTTATCTCCTTACTGTGTTCATGTATCTATGAATCGTTCTCTCCTTGTCACTCCAATCAAGGATATGAGAATTTTCAATTGAACTGCTTTTAATTTCGTTTATCTTCATATCTTAAATATCCACGTTTCATTTTCAAGTTAATGATTTGACTAAAACTTTGAATGAAAATCATATAAAAGCGGACAGACTACCGAAAAATACTCACAACAATCTCAGTTGTGCACGAAACGGGTATTGATGTTCAAATCTGGGGGAAAAAATCATTTAATGGATGTAGAGAGTGAAAATTGGTAGACGACGATAAAAAAGGCCATGTTGCAAATAAAAGCTGGGACTGGTGTGGGATATGTGATGCAATTTCCATTTTATCGCTCATTGTACGTACTGTGAACCAGAATTGAGTGTTGTTATTGATAGAAGCTCGCTTGACAGAATATTTTACACAAAGAATCGAAGCTCAGGACAGAATGGGCTTATCTACCATCTCCAAACCGTTATCAGTGCAGTGTCCAGGGTTAATGTCATAAATGATTCAGACTCATCCATGCATGGTCACACCGAATTCATCACTTACTAGTAATCGATGTCTAGACAAATGGTTCTCAAACGGTGGAGCGTGCCTCACTAGAGGGATAGCGAAATGAGAGTTATTAATTATTATACTTATTATTTTGAAACTAATAAAATAATTATTCATACAAAACCTTACCTGTCGTGTTATTTAAGAAGCAAAATTATTTCATAATATTATTAAGGAGGACAGAAAGTTAAAATGACAATTGAGTTTTAGATTTGTATACAATATGAACTGATTTATTTAACAGCTTGGAATATTCTGTCATATTTATTGGATGTTTTTTATTTAAAATGGTTACTTTCGTAAGATAATTAACAGTACGTTTCATGAAAAAAATCATTTTTCTCTTAATAATAAGAATTAAATTTTTAAACCTCTAGTTACAATTTTTTTGTTATTAAATACTACACAACGGTTAACAAGTTCATTAAAAACAAAATGATACATTATAAATGTAACAAAACGAGCAATTAATGTAACAATATGTCACCTTTCCTTCCAGTGCATCCTTCAGTAGACAGTTTCTTATAAGCCAGTGACCCAACCAATTCCTTTTTCTCTCCCTGAATTCTGAATTTTATTGTTATCTTTAGAGAAACTGATGAGGAATGATGTATCCCTTTGCAGTTTTCAATAAATTGAAGATTTTCTTGCAAATTAAATGAAATATTAACACGTATCGGAGCCTAATTTTCTGATTAATCATACGCTTAATTAGGAAACTCATAATATATATTTTTTTTATTTTATCTATTTTATTACCCTCCTCAATTTGCACAGTTATAACACTTCCACCCTGTGTAACAGTTAAGTGACTTTACAAAGAGACTTGGAATAATATAAATACTAGCGTAACATCCCTGATTACAACGATCACATTGTATCAGATTGATCATTCCCATGTTATAAAATGGCAACATATTATGAAAGAGAACGGTCGCTAGAAGTCTCCAATATCGAAAATAAACGTTTGGTAACGACTGCTAAATGGAATAATAGCTACAACCTCCATGGAGTAATAAATATTCTATGGAGCTTGTAGCCAGTTACACGAATTCCTTTCTCACTATATCGTATGTTCGCATCGGTATTAGAAATATCACATAACGCGATAATTTATCACATGGTTGGCAACGCTGCTGTCGTGTCCAGAGCTACGCGGTTCAGCCATATCGCGTCATCTGTTGTCTGTCTGTGGAACTACTCATGTTGTTGCCAAAAAAAATCCTACATCGCGGCCACTCTGTTATATGTGATTATTATGATTATTATTATTATTATTATTATTATTATTATTATTATTAGTAGTAGTAGTAGTAGTAGTAGCAGTAGGATTAGTAGTAGTAGCAGCAGTAGTAGTAGCAACAGCAGTAGTAGTAGTAATAGTAGTAGTAGTAGTAGTAGTAGTAGTGGTAGTAGTAGCAGCAGCAGTAGTGGTAGTAGTAGTAATAGCAGTAGTAGTAATAGGAGCAGCGTACTAGTAGCAGCAGTAGTAGTAGCGGCAGCAGTATTATTAGTAGCAGTAGTAGCAGCAGTAGTAACAGGAGTAGTAGTAGTAGTAGTAGTAGTAGCAGTAGTAGTAGTAGTAATAGCAGCAGCGTAGTAGTAGCAGTAGTAGTAGTAACAGGAGCAGCAGCAGTAGTAGTAGTAACAGGAGCAGCAGCAGCAGCAGCAGCAGTAGTAGTAGTAACAGCAGCAGAGTAGTAGTAATAGCAACAGTAGTAGTAGTAACAGCAGCATAGTAGTAGTAATAGCAACAGTAGTAATAGCAGCAGTAATAGCAGCAGCAGTAGCAGCAGTAATAGCAGCAGTAGCAGTAGTAGTAGTAGTAGTAGTAGTAGTAGTAGTAGTAGTAGTAGTAGTAGTAGTAGCAACAGTAGTAGTAGGCTATAACTTGTATGCGGAAAATCTCTTTGTAAGAGAATTTTGATATCCCACTGTCCGACTTCATTCTTTATGTACGAGACGGTATATCTCCAAACAAAGTTTCGTTTATTCAACACCAACACCTTTTAACTCTATACATCTAGTAAACCGGCCATAAAGCAATTTATTCTCTTTTTTTTTTAATTGCCTTGTGCCACAAGAACCAGAGTTCCCATTCTATTGATTATGTTTTCTTTGTCGGTCATAATGATGGATTCATGTTTCGTCCATAGTTACAATATGACCAAAATTAGAAGAACCCACTTCAAAACAGCGATAAAGCGACTTGGAATGTGTCATTCTGTGAAGTTTCTAAAGAGTTTCTCGGATTTAGGGACCCATTTAGAATGAAATTTTGTCACACACAAATCATGATATATGAAGAGTCCACTACAAGAATGATGGATGTCACTTTTTTGTCGAAAATGAACCAAGACTGTCAATGCATAGCTTAAGACATATAGAATGTACATAGAGAGTTATATGGCATTAACACTGATAGTCATTGTTCAGTAATGATCGGAAAATCACAGTTAAGCTTTGAGCGCTAAGCATTTCAAACTTTCAATTCCTTCTCCTGCAAAATGTATTCCAAATGACATCCATCATTCTTGCAGTGAACTCTTCATATGATGTGAGACACGTTCACAAAAGATTTTTTTAAATCTCTGATATACGTTTGAGACCAATTCGTCGAATGTCCAAAATCATGTCATGCACGGCATCGATATAATTTCTAGAGTGAGCACAGAAACAGGTCTTCCAATGTAGTGTTCATTTCTGATCTCCGTTCTCACTTTCTTAAATTTCTTAACTCAATTTTTATGGTACCATAAGAAGGATAATAATCCCTTCATCCTTAATGTATCCGTTACATTCACATAGATATCCTTGCCGGAAAACTCTTTTAAAATAGGTAACCTTACACCAACTGTAAATAATAGGTCCTACAGTTTAATTTTTTTCGACATACTGAAATATTTTTCAAAATTCACAATACCGAATCGACTAAACTTTATATCACCAAACTCGTAGTAAAGATTTATCAAAGAACGTACTCTTTATCAACAGTAATCTCACTAGACGTTTTGATTTATCTAGAGAAAATCAAAACTCGAGTGGGATTTAATTGACTATTACACGATTAGAAGAAAGTATATAAAGATTAGAAGTAACGAAGTACTCCAATACAATAAAATATTAATTGACTTACGAAAATACAACTGTCTTCAAATGTATTATTGTACCATCTCAACATTACAAATATTACGCTAGATGCATGCTAGATGGCAGTAGTGAGCAATG